>NC_142874.1:82858439-83158439 GCF_051225735.1 Oryctolagus cuniculus
CTGAGATGTGATTACAGATAATTATACACTTTTAGTCCCTTAAATTTGAGTGTTCAGTTCAGTCTGATAATATGATGCATTGTTCTATATAGAGATGACTTTTTTCACTGAAAGATGTTCATATATTTTGATGTGTGCTTTTTGCTGCATTTTCAAAAAAGTCAATGAATGCGTGATAAAAAACAGATTTCTTCTTTACATAGTTCAGACAGAAAAAAAGCATAAGCATCGCTGATACAGATAACAAAAATTGATGGTGGGAGTGGAGAAGAGATCATTTGACTCCATTTTGTGGATTTTCTAGAAGGAAGCACTTTCACATAAATCACTTTGTGGGGGTTTGAACAAAATTGTCAGATGATTGACTTCATGAATTAAAAAAGGAGCCCTTGTGAAGTTATTTACTAACAGGTGAAGGCAATGGAGCTCTCCTCCTGATCTCATTATTGTTCTTTCAGACTTTACCCCTTTCTCTCTCCACTTCTTCATTTCTTTCAAGCTCCTCTTTCTCACAAGCGCATTCAATAGATGTTAGCTTTTGTTTTGCATTTTTCTTGTTTCATGTTTGCAGAGTTATCTGGGAAAAGTGATAACTATTGTCTAAAAATTCTGTCTACACCAGTAGTGGACCCTGTCTCCCCATAGTGTTCTGCCTACCATGAGAGAGAGACACACACACACACACACACACACGCAGAGACACACAAACACACATGCAGGGAGAAATGGGGAGAGAGAGAAAGAAAGAGGGAGAGAGAAAGAGAGAGAGAAAGAGAAAGAGAGAAAGGGACATCAATCCCGCTGTTCTGGAAAGGAGGAATGCAGGGTATTTATTGGGGCTGGAAGGTAGAGGATACGGACACTAGATCTTCTGAACAGATATGCTCTCTCTTTGCAAAATACTTCTTTCACAAGATAAATTTAGGAAACATGGAGATTAAAAATATACATTAATGTACTCATATGATGAGCACACACACACACACACACATACACATGCCCCACAATGTATAGTAAAGGCTCTGAAGAATCCCCAGAGCACAGAATTTTTCATTTCTGTTCATCAACCCCAATTCTGTTGTTGGGAGTTGACACTCTCTAAATTCACATTAATAAAATGTTGTATGGGGGAAAAGGGGAAGAATGAGATGTCTTTTCACAACAATAATAAAGTTAGAGATCAGTGCCAAGCACCCAGGTTAAAAAAAAATAACCTGTGTACACAATGACACGACACAGCAATATGTGCACCACCTAAAGGACCCCTTAGGAGGAGAGGAAATTGCCCATAAAAGGTAGCTCATGTTGTGAAAATGGCAGGGACTGCTTGCTTCCTATGCAGCAGTGTGGGGTTCTCTCTGGTAGTGATTGTTGTCGTTGGTTTCGAAGTATAGCTTAGAATGTAGCCACTCATGTTGGCCTGCATGCATTCAGATGGTTGGTGGTACTGAATCCAATTATCCTCAGCTGCATGACCACTGGAGCTGTTTTCATCTCTGAGGGATACCTCACAGCAAGGAGAAAAGAGGCAATACTAAAGTTCTTTCTATAAGGCAAGAGTGCGGGAAGGAGCCTAGAGCCAGCATAACAGGTGAGCTAACATATTGAAGCCAAACAAAACAGATTAAACAGGGCTGATGGTGAGCTAGCATAGAATGAAAGGATTTTAAAGGTTACAAATGCTTTTTACAAAGGGCCTGCTGGGCTGATCCAAAGCTTCCAGGTATGAGCTAATCATTTTCATTGGTTTCACAGTTTATTCCCGCAAAAACTTTCACATTGGTGAGTTTCAGCTTGACAACACTCGAGGCCCCAGCCCAAATCAAATAAGTCAGAATCTCTTTTAGTGTTTTTAAAACATTCTCTGGCCAGGATTGAGGACCACTTAATGAAGAAATGCTGAAGGCAATTCAAAAGTCTGAAGTATGCAGAATTTTCCAGGTATTTGCATTCTCAGTATTAGGGCTGAAATATGGGAAGAGCTCTCCTCTCTTAAGGTGATTTCTTACTTGTGTGCCTCATCTTGCTCTGCTGTTTGTTTCCACAAAGTTTTATGGGGCTCCCATAGTTCAAACTGCATTCTTCAACAGCAATGCTTCTAAATATGTCAATGACATCAGTGAAATTCTGTGCTCTGGGGATTCTTCAGAGCCTTTACTATACATACTGGGGCGTGTGTGTGTGTGTGTGTGTGTGCTCATCATATGAGTACATTAATGTATACTTTTAATCTCCATGTTTTCTGAATTTATCTTGTGAAAGATGTATTTTGCAAAGAGAGAGCATATCTGTTCAGAAGATCTAGTGTCCGTATCCTCTACCTTCCAGCCCCAATAAATACCCTGCATTCCTCCTTTCTGTTCCTTAACTTTTGACATTGACCAACAAGAGTTGTGCCGTGATTATAATTCTGAATACTGATGAAATATAACTACTATAGGGATTCATGAAAATATGTATTTTCCAAATAACTGAATGTATATGGTTATGCCTGGTGGGCTGCTGTTTATAGCTGCTTAAGATATAAACACAAAGCTTTATTTAAGGCTAAGTTCCAAAATGATACCAAATTTAACCATTGCTGTCTGTTTAGTGGAGTTTGTATTCCTATTTACGATGAAGTATTGTAGATATCTACAACTTGCCAGTCAATACATTGTTAGCCCTCAGTTTCTATTGGAAGAGCAGATAATGCTCTCCTCCCACAGACTTCAAGCTTGAAACAGCAAAAGCATACATGGACAACAGATCACTTCCTAAACACTCTTAGGTTGAATAAGCCCAGCAAGATGTTATTGAAGGATTAATTGATACCCAGGGGAATCAAAATTACTCACTGTGGTAAAATCTTAACTCCATGATGATAAATACCTATGCACAGAGATGTAAACTCTGCCTATTTCTTGGTCAGTCTCTGCCTCCATTCCTTCCTCATGTAACTACTGACCTTTCCTCATTACTCCATTTCACCAATTACTCTTTTCTTAATCCTTATCATTATCATGTCATGCAATTCTCTTATGCATTTAAGTCTTTATGATTTAATCCCACTTCATGATCTTGAAAGTTGTATAGGCCTAATGGACAAATAATTATACATTAGTTTATTAGCCCTGTTCAGGGGGAAAGGGCTTTCTGAAATAAAATGTAAGGGTTTAAACTTAATTAGAAAATCACAAGTGTTTCAAATATGAGATGCTTTGTTTCCATATAGAAATTTAAGACCTTTAGTCATAGCTAATAGTCTAGCTTTTAAAGTGTGTTATTAGGTTATGTGAATGGCAAAAATCTGTAAAAAGTGACGACAGCCTCAGGTAATATAGGTTTTTCTCATGTAATGATGAGGGCACAAAGGCATTCACAGAAGGTAAAATAATAATAAAAACTAGAGCTTTAAAATGTATTTAGACATTTTCCTTAGACAATATTTAGGGTTTTCTTTGAGACTACAAATACCTTTCCAAGTACCAAGTCTGATAAAGCAGCCTCTTGAGGCCCCCCAAAAATGGAAAAGTTTTATTACCCATCAGAGCCTTTTCATCCTTTCATCTTTGTAAGGTGAATAAATTGTTTTCTATGCAGCATTCAATTTATAGATCTTTTCTCTTGAGGCACAAATCTTCTTTTGCTCTTTGTAGCCATATTTTAAAAATCCTATGATATTTTCCAGAAGCCTCAATGGACTCAAATGTTAAGAATCTAAATGAAAATCAGGAAAGTCAAGATTTTTGCCAATCTCATTGGTGCATTGTAGGGGGATATTTTCTTAATATCCTGCCTTGAATTTACAAAGTTCTTTATATTTCTGAAAGGAATTCTAGGTTAAGATCTCATGAGAATCATTCTTGTTAAGCAAGGACTTAACTAGCTCTGTCAATTATTTTTAATATAAAAATTTGTTGATGAGATATTTTATATTTTCAACATGTTACAAAACAAAATTGTGAGGTAGCAATATAATGAGTTCCCATATATCAGTCATTTCACTTCCTCTACTAATATCTCATAATAGTGTATTTGTATCAATTAATGAACCACACTCAGCTTTCCCTATTTTTTAATCCTTACTCCTTTCATACTTCCCACTCTTCCCAGCCACTAGTAATCAATATTCTGTGTTCACATTTTTAAAAAAGTCTTAATCTAATTTAATTTTGATTGGAATTTAATTAAATTTTAATTAAAAATTTTAACTTCACTTACAAGAGAGAACATGTGGTATCTGTCTTTCTGTGTCTGGCTTGCCTCAACAGTCTTGCAGTTCCATCCATTTTACTATAAATGACTGGATCTTTGTATATGGTTGAGTAGTATTCTAGGTGTGTGTGTGTGTGTGTGTGTGTGTGTTGATATATTTATCTGATGATAGACACCTTGGTTGATTCCATATATTGGCTATTGTGAATGAAGCTACGATAAGCATGGTACAGCTGGTATCTGTTTGATGTAATGAGCTCATTTCTTTTGGGTATACATTCAGCAGTGAGATTGTTGTATCATACAGCAGTTCCATTTCTGGTTTTTAAAGAAATCTCCAAACCGTGATCCACAGTGGCTGCACTAACTTACATTTCTACCAACATTACATAGGAATTCCCCTTTCTCCACATCCTATCTGGCATTAGTTACTTCCTGTCTTTTTGATAACACCCATTCTAAGAGGGGGTGAGTTGATATCTTACTGTGATTTTGATTTGCATTTTTCTGATGACTAATGATATTGATCATTTTTGCACAATTTGTTGGCCATTTGTATTTCTTCCTTGGAAAACTATCTGTTCAGGTCCTTTGCCTATCTCTTAACTCTCTTAACTGACAGTGTTTTTTTTTTTTTTCTTTCTTTTTTTTTTTTTTACAAAAGAAGAATGCAGTGTTTGTGAAGGTCATGTGACATATGTCTTTGAGAACACAAAGTGTTGCTCCCCCTCTTCGTGGAGGAACGACACAGGACCCTGCGCTGTTCTTTCGTCTGCTCGGCCCTCCCCGGGTTTGCTGCTGGTTCTTCCCGGGTTGGCTACTATCCCTTCCACCTCCGTGGAAGGGCAGTTCCCCCTGGCCACATTCCCCACTTCCGCAGGGGAGCGGCACACTGCCGGCCGGCTCTTCTCGGGGGCTGCACAGGTGTTTCCTTAGATGTTCCCCTTAGATGTTCCTGGTGCATGCCGTCTCTCTCCTCCTTTATAGTCCTCCTCCACCAATCCCAACTCGGCTGCCCACACGCCGAGTACGCTGCTCTCCTCCAATCAGGAGCAAGTCCTACAGTTTATTAGCTGAACTGGAGGCAGCTGTGTGGAAGCTGTTTACTTCTCTCCCAGCGCCATATTGTGGGAGAGCAGATGCATAGAATAAGTCTTAATTCCAGTAACTCAGTCCAGTCCGGGCTGCTCCCCACAGATCCCCCTTTCTTTTTATTTTTGGCGTTGATACGCGCCTGTCTTCGGTGTCCCGCGGCACACACTCTGCTCTACTTGCTAGAGTTGCCACAGGCTCTTACAAGTCCTATCAATCAGGCAAACCGAATCCGGGTCCTCTCTTCGCCATGTTGTGAGGAGGTTTTTAGGCGCTGATGCGTGCCTGTGTTCGGTGACCTGCGGCTCACACTCTGGTCGAGCCGCCTGCTGGCGCTTACCGCCTTAATTAGGCAGACCGAATCCAAGCCTCCTAATTGTTGTATTGTGGGGGAAGCCTTACTGATGTTAATTCGTGCCTGTCTTCGGTGACCTGCGGCGCATAAGCTGCTAGCCGCCGCAGGTGCTCATCGCCTCACTTAATCAGGCAGACCGAATCCAAGCTTTCTTATTGCCATGTTGAGGGGAGGCCTTTCTATTTCTCTATTTCTCTATCTCCGGGCATTCCTATTTCTCCCATTCCACTTCTATCTTCCAGCATTCCTATTTCTCTCACTTTACTTCTAAAACTTCTGTTTCTCTTATCCCCGCAGCTTCCCGGCGCCTCGCCCTGCCGGCAGGCTCCGCCCCGAGGCTATTTCTCCGCGGCTTTCCGGCTGAGCCGCTTCAGCCCGCTTTGCGCGCACACTCCGCAGTCTCGCACTTAACCCTTTCGCGTCTGAACCACGGCCTCGCGCCAGCCCCGTTCCCTATCTATTCACGCCCCGT
The DNA here is from genome assembly GCF_051225735.1 of Oryctolagus cuniculus. NCBI lineage: Eukaryota > Metazoa > Chordata > Mammalia > Lagomorpha > Leporidae > Oryctolagus > Oryctolagus cuniculus. The sequence continues at coordinate 82,864,556 of NC_142874.1, forward strand.
GCTCTCTCTGCACGCGGCGGCTTCCGCGAGTCACACAGCGTAGCTTGCGTCTCCACCACTAGCATTCAATCCAAGTTCCCCGGGCTAGCCTGGCGAATTCAACCCAGCATACGTCTCCGCCCTGTGATTTGGCTTCCCATCCTTTGCTCCCCGGGCTAATCAGACGGATCCCAATCTGGCTTACGTTTCAGCTTCTGGTTTCAACTTTTCGCCCCCTATTCCCGGGCTAACTTGAGAATCCCAAAGCGGCTTTCGTGTCCGCCTTGGCCTGCCCCCCGCGGCTTCAATTTCCCTAACATTTTTCTCTACCCGGTATGTTTCCCCAAACTTTCCTCCAACGATATTCCTCCCTCATTTCTCCTGGCCTCTCCCCACAGTCCGCATCCGAGTCTGTTTGTTCTAGCTTTCACTTTCGCTTTCGACCTTAGAGATTTCTCCCAGCCTCCCCCCGTAGTCCGTATCCGAGTCTATGCCTAGGCTTTCAATAGCTTCTTCCGGCACCTTTTTCGTCCGGCTTTTCCCTAGGCTGTTTGCTAGTCTCTCTCCGATATTTTCCCTAGGCTGTTTGCTAGTCTCTCTCTCCGATATTTTCCACTTCTTCCCGTTTCTTCCCTCCTAAGTTTGCTATCCGTCTTGGGTTTCCTATCCGAGTCAGGTTTCCTATCCGAGCTAGGTTTCCTATCCGAGTCACGGCACCATTATGTCGCTCCCCCTCTTCGTGGAGGAACGACACTAAGCCCTGCCTAGGCTTCATATCCGAGTCACGGCACCATTATGTCGCTCCCCCTCTTCGTGGAGGAACGACACAGGACCCTGCGCTGTTCTTTCGTCTGCTCGGCCCTCCCCGGGTTTGCTGCTGGTTCTTCCCGGGTTGGCTACTATCCCTTCCACCTCCGTGGAAGGGCAGTTCCCCCTGGCCACATTCCCCACTTCCGCAGGGGAGCGGCACACTGCCGGCCGGCTCTTCTCGGGGGCTGCACAGGTGTTCCCTTAGATGTTCCCCTTAGATGTTCCTGGTGCATGCCGTCTCTCTCCTCCTTTATAGTCCTCCTCCACCAATCCTAACTCGGCTGCCCACACGCCGAGTACGCTGCTCTCCTCCAATCAGGAGCAAGTCCTACAGTTTATTGGCTGAACTGGAGGCAGCTGTGTGGAAGCTGTTTACTTCTCTCCCAGCGCCATATTGTGGGAGAGCAGATGCATAGAATAAGTCTTAATTCCAGTAACTCAGTCCAGTCCGGGCTGCTCCCCACAACAAAGTTTGGAGAAAAATTCCAACCAGGATCCATGTCCTGAACACTTGATTCTCACATGGAGATCTTCACTCTTATGACTGACCAGTCCAAAGGGCAATAATGTGAAAAGAACAGGAGAAGAGCAATAGAAGAAGGGTGAAACATCTGAATATCTTAGCCTTTGGATGGATGAACTGGTTTTGAAAAGGGATATATTTTGCGGCTGACATTGTGGCATAGCAGGTTAATCCACTGCCTCCAAGGCTGGCATCTGTAATGGGTGCCAGTTTGTATCCTTGCTGCTTCACTTCTGATCCAACTCTCTGCTAATGTGCCTGGCAAAGCATCAGAGGATGACCCAAATGCTTGGTTTCCTGTACCACGTGGGTAACCTGGATGAAGCTCCAGGATCCTGCCTTAGGCCTAGCCCAGCCCTGGCTGCTTTTGGCATTTAGGGAGTGAACCAATAGATGGAAGATCTCTCTCTCTCTCTCTCTCTCTAACTCTGCCTCCTCTCAAATAAATAAAATTCTTTTAAATGGTGACATCATGACAATGAAGAAAAGGAAACATTTTAAGAAAAGAAACAAAATAATGTAAAGAGCTTCATAATAAGTGTTGTTTACTAGCACTGTCACAAACCAGTATGGTTCAGAAGTATCATGTACTGTTTCCTCCCTTCTCTGTTCTTTCTCTTCCCTTTAACTCTCTTTTCCTCACCCCATTCTTTCTTCCTCACTTTTTCACAGTGCTTATGATGTGAAATTAACCAGAAGAGAATTTTCAAATTGCTCTGTTGGTTGAGAATTAACACTATTTTTAAAGTAAAACAAGGAGCATCCAGTAGGTTGATTATTCACCTACTGCTAATCATGTCGACAGAAAAATCAAGACTTTTTCCTTTTCATATACAACTTCCCACAATGTCAGCAATAAATCCATTAAGCATTAGCTATCCAGTGAAAGATAATTGATGAAAAAATTGACTAGTGCTTAATAATTTTCCTGGATAGCAAATCCTATCTTCCCATTTTGATCTCTGGGCTGAAATAACACATTTAAGTTTTGGAGGAACAAAGTTGGTAGCAAACACCTACACTACAATCTTGTGGACTGTGGAATACTCTGGGGCCTCAATACCTTCTTATATTTAATAGATGGTTTTGAATTAAGATATAACTCCACTGACACTTAGGTGCTTTAAAAATTATGGAAGAATCCCAGGGAATGTTTGTTGTTCCACTCCCCTCCCACCTAAGGCATAACTCTCCTTACCTTCTTCTTTGCTTTGCCTATTACATTTATTAATCAGAGAGGCTATATTAACAGATGTTTGTAAATTTCCTCAAGGTATCCAAAAATTCTTGGGTTAATTTGATTAAGTTGAAAAATATAATTTCACACAGAGAATTGTTTTGTTGCTATTGTTGTATCTGCCAATACTCACTTTAGTAATATAATAGCTTTGGGTTCTTCACTTATATGAGTATATTAGCAGCGATAGATTTAATAAAGTAATGAGCATGATACTTAACAAATACGGTATTGCAATAACTTCTTTACTTCTTTCAGTTCAAAGTAGTGAATGATTTTTCATAATTTACTTACCACAGCTACATGATTGTTTATCATGTGTGGGGCGGAGATTCTGAGATTTTGAAATGCACAAGGTGGGCACATATTTTGGTTTTAGAGAGAAAGTTCTATGTGAGGAATCAAAGATTCATAAACCTAAAAAAATCTTATGCTTGGTATATATAAAGGCCTCTATTTCAACCTGCCCTTTAATGCTTAAATCAACTTAAATTCCAATACCTACCATCTGCCAGCTCTATAATAAGTGTCCTAGATCCATGATAACATTTAATCTTCCTACGAGGTATGGATTGTTGACAAGGAAATTACAGTTCAAGGAAGTTAAATAATTTTCCCAAAGATACAATTCTACCTAATAAAGGGAAGATTCAAGATTTGAACGTCTACTTATATGGCTTTTTTTTTTTTTTTTGACAAGCAGAGTGGACAGTGAGAGAGAGAGAGACAGAGAGAAAGGTCTTCCTTTGCCATTGGTTCACCCTCCAATGGCCGCCATGGCTGGCGCGCTGCAGCGGGTGCACCGCGCTGATTCGAAGTCTCGAGCTAGGTGCCCAAGCACTTGGACCATCCTCCACTGCACTCCCGGGCCACAGCAGAGAGCTGGCCTGGAAGAGGGGCAACCGGGACAGAATCTGGCGCCCCGACCGGGACTAGAACCCGGGGTGCCAGCGCCACAGGTGGAGGATTAGCCTAGTGAGCCGCGGTGCTGGCCACTTATATGGCGTTACAACTGATGTTCTCTAAATTGCCACTGGGCTATTGGAACTAATAGCACAACTTGCATGGAAGAATCTGAAAAGACCACGTGTTTTGCTCAGCCAGATTCAGATAATGAATTAATTTGTTCTGTGACCAGCTAGGAGCAGCTTCTGTCTTGTAACTTCAAGTTCTCAAAGCTATTTCTACATAAGTTTTCTTTTTAAAAGTAGATGGCACTGATGAAGGTACGAATTATATCTGTAGATCCAAATCTGTTGTTTGTCCTCTCTCTCACTAAGGAGTGGGAATAATCCCTATGGAAGACATTATTAGAGTGAGGACAAATGTTAAGTTTTCTTGCAAAATAGAAAGTATTTGAGATACAGCATTTATCTCTCATCAAAGGAAGAAAAAATTACACTTTGTAAATACAATCAGCATGGGCCAGTTTTAGTAGTTTTTGGGACTCTAGTCTTGCATATGAGAATGTATTTCACTTGACCATTACAGTAACTCTATTGTGCAAATACTGTTTGTGCTTTTATTTTATTGATGATAAATCTGTTTTAGGAAGAAATTCAATACTTCAAAGGAAACAAAAAATATTTTTGGAAAGAATTGACATCCAGATCTTTCACTAATGGGATTTCACCTACTGGGATTTCTCTCCCATGTAGACTGGATTTTTCCACATTATTCTACTACCACATTCCAACCAAAAAACGAAATAATAAAAATAAAAATAGAACTCTACATGATTAATGGCAATGCAAAGGAGAAGAGTATCTTGATTGTCAGTTTCCAGATGGAGTTTATGATGTTGTCAGATAGAAATTCATTTGACTTACAACCTCTGAAGTCTCAGTATAGAGATGTGTTTACAAGAAATATAATATATGCAAAATGTTGCAGTAAAGTTTAAGCTTTTTAAAATATTATTTACTGCAATTAAAAATTTATAGAATTTTGAAATTTAAAACATCAATATTAGACACTTCTTAATAACAGTTTTGATGAACAAGTCGTTATGGTGAGAGCAGAAGATCTGGAGCCAACCTAGGGCTTGAATTCTGATTTAGGTTGTTGAACTTGGACATTTTTAAAAATCAGTTTTATAACTCAGTTACCTTATCTAGGAAAAGGAGAGTAATAACCACCTTTAGGATTACTTGGGGGGATTAGGTGAATTAATACAAGTACAGCATTTAAAGTAGTGCTTGATACACAGGAAGTAATTCATCATGTTAATTCATAAATTCTACTTATGCTTCCTTTGGGTGATGCTAGGTTGGATGAAGATAAATACGTTGGCTCCCCCACTCCCCTTCCTTATACTTTTAAAAAATGTACAGTGAAGCTGTTGAAGTTTTCCCTATTAGCCATTTCATTTAGCTATAGATATGTGTTCTTTTTGTCACTTGTTTATGCTTCATACCAGATGCATTCATGAGTTAGTTCCTTTTGTTGCATAAAGTAATAATACTCCTTTCAAAGGATCAAAACTTTTCAAAAACGTACTCAAAATTAAATTGGGTATTTTCTAATAGGATTAACTGTAATGGATATTTCTGTAAAACAAAGCATTTCCTTATTCATTTCAATAGTAATGTTTGGATGTGGAAGGCTTAGAAGGCAAACTGCTGTCAAAATGACTGAGTTTTAGCCTCACTCAGTTATAACTAATTTGTCCTTGGACAAATTACTTAACCATGGTTACCAAATCTTAATTCTCCATTTGTCAAACTGCACCTTTTTTTTAAAGAGAGATTATTTATTTATTTGAATGGCAAAGTAATATAGAGGAAAAAACAAGTTACATGCTCCCAAAGGTTTATATTTGAATGTACATTAGAAAGTAGATACTGGAGGGCTGGCACTCTGGGATAGTGGTCTAAGCCTCCACCTGCAGTGCCAGCGTCCAATATGGGCACCCATTCATGTCCCAGCTGCTCTTCTTCCTTTCGAGCTCTCTACTGATGGCCTAGGAAGGGAGTCGAAATGGCCCAAGTGCTTGGGCCCCTGAACCCATGTGGGAGACCCGGAAGAAACTCCTGGCTCCTGGCCTTGGATCTACTCAGCTCTGGTCATTGTGGCCATCTGGGGAGTGAACCAGTAAATGGAACACCTCTCTCCCTGCCTCTCTCTCTCTATAACTCTACCTCTCAAATAACTAAATAAATCTTTTAAAAAAAGTTTGAAAAAGTAGATACTGGGACTGGAGTTTTGCCACCAGTTAAGCAGTCACCTGTGGCACAGGCATCCCACACTGAGCTCTATTTTTAGTTCCGGCTGCTTCATTTCTGATCTAGCTCCCTAATAAGACACCCAGGAAAGCGGAGAAAGGTGCCTCAAGGACTTGGGATCCTGCAACACAGATGGTAAATCAGGATGGAGTTCTATGCTCCTGGCTTAAGCCTGGCTTAGCCACAGCAATAGTGGACATTTGGGGAGTGAATTAGCTGGTAGAAGGATCTTCCCCCAACCTCAGCCTCTGCCTTTCAATCAAATAAATAAATAAACCATAACAAAAAGAATCTGAAGTCTTTTCTTTTCTTTTTTTAAATTTTTATTTATTTATTTGACAGATAGATTTAGACAGTCAGAGAGAGAGAGAGAGAGAGAGAGAGAGACAGAAAGAATGGTCTTCCTTCTGTTGGTTCACCCCTCAAATGGCTGCTACGGCTGGAGCTACGCCGATCCGAAGCCAGGAGTTAGGTGCTTCTTCCTGGTCTCCCATGTGGGTGCAGGCGCCCAAGCACTTGGGCCATCCTTCACTGCCCTCCTGGGCCACAGCAGAGAGCTGGACTGGAAGAGGAGCATTCGGGACTAGAACCTGACACCCCTATGAGATGCCGGTGCCGCAGGTGGCAGATTAACCAAGTGAGCCACTGTGCCAGCCCCCTGAAGTCTTTTCTACTCATTCTTCCTTCCTTCCCTTTCTCTCCACCTCATAATATGAGACTTCCTCTGTCTACTCCTGCTGCCTCTCCTCTGTATGTTAAAAAACAAATAAAAGTCTTCAATTAAAGCTGTGATAATTATAATTTTATGTATTTTTGCATAAATTCTTAATTGAGTGACATTTTAATTGTTAGAACTAAGAATAAAAAGAAAGTTATAGCAATAAGATTAATGTCTAACCTATAATATATAATACTATAAGAATCATAAATTTCAGAAAGTAAAAATACATTGTACTTTAATATAAATTTTAAAACACACAGAGTCACATGTGATCAAACAGATATTTTTGTCTCTATCTGTATTTATATATCTCTTAAGAGGAAAAACAGAAGTAATTTCCATTAAATGAATGAATTTATGATATTATGGCCTACAAGAGCAGGCCGTTTGCTCTCAGGAAGATATGCAGCCAGATGGCTGATGCTTAGTGCAAGGATTATGGTTAGTATAAGAAACTCTTTTAGATCCTGTTGTTCATTTTCTCTCTATATTTAAACTCAAGGGTTTCTTTGGATGGAGTGTCACTGTTTCAAAGAGGAGGTAACCCAACAAAGCCAAGAATAGTTACCAGCAAGGACTTTGGCTTCAGAAAGAGGAGGCCTCCAACCTTAGCCCTGTTATCGATCAGTTCTGAGATCTTGGCGACTTTTCTTACTTCTGTAGGCTTAAATTTATCCACTATAAGACAGGAATGGCAATATTACTCATTCAATTGGCTTTTTGTGAGGACTACAAGAAACAGTGCATTTAAAAGCACCTAGCATGCAAGTAACATTATATTAAGCTCATAAAAGTTTTCAATGTTATAATCATTTGATTTATTGTTTATTAAAAGCTACTGAACATAGAACACAAATGGGATATTCTGTGTGATATGAGGTTTATCCAACAAGATGAGGCTGGTGTGAGGATGACTTCCTAAGACATTTAAAACAACTCAAAGACTTGGGGCCACATATAATCAGAGGTGAGCGCAATTTCCTCACTGTCTTTCTGCTCAAAGAACAGCTAACACTCAGGTAGTCACCATTGGCACTGAAAATCAAATGTTCATAATATAAAGCAGCTAAAGAGGAAAAATTGTTTATTTTCACTAAATTGGATGATGGTTTTCTTTCTTATCATGGAGCTCATTAATATTCTCCCAAGATTTTCTTGAATAAAAAAAATTTTGGCTAGTTCTATTTGTATACACATTTGATTTATAACTCATTACTTTAAGTGTAAATGATATAAATTTGATAGCAATTTTATAGACTAAAGATGTTAAATACTAAATTGAACAGTCCATTCAGTGCAAACTGGAAGCAAAACTTTAAAGAAACTCTGTTATTAAATATCTGGTTGATTTCCAATAAATTATCTTTTCAATAGTCATCATATTTCACGATTCTGCTAAAATATTAACAAAGGCAATGTTTTCTAAGTTTATTATGGTAAAATAAAAATATATTAGGACTTTTCTACATATTACTAAAATGTTTAAATTAAAAATAATGGGCAGAATTAACTGGGAAATAGGTTGCAAAAGCAGAATTCTTTGCAAATGATTACATATCTAACAAAATATTGTGTGAAGCTCCAAAGTTTTGATAGTTCTTAGTGCAATTTATAACTTAATTTCTTACTTACTTTTAACATTTGCGTGTGTACAATCCAACTGAAAGTAGTTTTATTATCAATCACTCTGAAACAAAATTTTTTGAATGGTTCTTTAAAGGAATTTAAAAGCAAGCCTAAGTTAAAACAATATCCATTAATTGGAACTATTGCTGAGTTATCACAAAGAAAATATATATTATTACCTACAGCATTCAGTCACTACAAATTCTGATCCCAAACCCTTTAAAATAAATTCTTTCAGTCACTGCAATTCTATTTCATACTAAAATGATACTCTTAAATCAGACGTAGTCTATACTCTGTCCACTGGGATTCTTGAATGTGTAGGACTTACACGGTTATGAAATAAAGTAGTGTGAAAACAGTAAAGATAGAAGTTTTGGAAGGGTAAGATTTCTGCATGAATTTTGATTTAGCCACCCCCAAATTCATCAAAAACTGCAGAGTGATATTTATTTTTAAAATTGAAAGCAATTAAAGTGAATTGATGACAAGTTGTAAAGCATCCTAAGGTCAAGCTTGAAATCCATTGCTTACAAATTTCTTTTTGAAATAAAAACTCTTTACCAGTAGAGGGCACTGTGTATAATTTCACACCTAGAGAAGCCTTTGCTTTTTCAGTCTGCCTGTGGTTTTCTTAAGTCATGCAGGGGCTCCCTCTGCTGTCCTTTTAGACTAGAAAACAGAAAGAAGTCAATATGTTGACCCCTAATATCACAGCTGTTGTGCAAGTATAGTCTACAAATGATTGGATATTCTTGTAGCTCCAGATTGATCCAACTTCACTGCCAACAAGATTACAAGAAAAGATAGAAAGGTAAAGCTGGATTAAATATTTCCTTAAATAAATGCTGACAAGTGTGATCTTTTTCTAACATGACCATGAAGATAAATTTAAAAATATCAAATGATACCTGCATATTATACAGTAAGAGAAAATAATGACACATAGCTGTTGAATTTTTGAATAATTGCCATTAATTGAAGACTTGCAATACTTGAGTAAATCTCAATCTCCCCTCCCCACCCCGGCCCCTCTCTCTGTGTTCTGGGTGGGGAATCAGAGGAGAGGAAGGGACACTGTTCTCTTGGTTTCTGCAATTTTTGACTCAAGTTATTTCTCATTTTAGTTTTTTTGATTTGTATTTTCATTTTAAATGAATCCAGAGAATAGGTTTTAGAGATCTATTAGGGCTTATCCACTTATCTAATACAATAAAAATAAATAAATAAATGCATGGAGGATATATACTGAGGCAATCATCAAGTAATTGGAAACAATGTTTCTAAATAACTTTAAAATTAAATAACAGAAATTTCCAAAAAAGTCTCCTTTGGCTTACTATGTATCTCACTATATACTGAATTGTGTCCAGTTTCTATAGCAAAGCAGTTACCAAATTTATGTTAGGATTCACATTAATTTCAAGTAAGTATTCTAGTTACTTACTTTCCTGACTAGATTTGCCTTAATGCCATATATTAATAAATGAAATTTTGTTTGTCTTTATACTTTCAAGTCAAACAGAAGCCATAATTTTTATCAGAATTGTGGTAATTCTTGCACCTTTAAAATACATCAACTCTTTTTAATAGTTAACACTGATAAATGTAATATTAGGCTTTCATACCACAATAATAATAGAAATACTACTACTAATAGACAAAGTTACTTTTCAAATAACTATCAGCAACCATGGTATATTAGTTAATGGATAAATGTTGAAGAATCGGAAAAAGCAAGATGTTCTATGCAGAATAATAAGAAATGGATATGTTCTCGGATATGTTAGACCACTCCAGATTCTAGCAGCAATGATTTCTTTGGGAGGGAGAAAGCAAATATTCCAAGCTCTTTTGTAAGTTTTCTCTTGTACAGTTGGGACTGACATGACATGCATTCTGAGAAACAAAATGTTGTCTGGCTACATGAAGTTCCCATTTTGAAAGTTAGGTATTGTTTGTATTCAAACACAGAGTTACGTGTGTAAAGTAATTTTGAAATCAAAATTGGAGAAAATTACAAAACTGTCATGGTGACTTGCTTACCACTAAAATATTTTTGCTTCACCTTTATTATCATGTAATTTGCTAACCCATAGTCAGAGGATGTTTCCACACACACACAATGAAAACATAGTATAAGCAGAAATAGATTCTAAAATTTGAGAAGTTGACTTTTAAACAATTTGGACCACTTGTAATAGGTTTATTCTAGGATTTTTGGTATGGTTGAATTGCAGAATGTAAAATGATAAATTTCAAGGAAATTCTATGCATAGCAAAAACAAATGCTGATATTTTACAATAGATTTTTCATTCTGTATATTTCAAAGACTGTATTTTACTCTTCCAATGGGAATAATTTAAACTAGGAACTCATATTTTTGAAGATTAATCTTTCTTATACAATTTCATATATATAATCTTTCATATACAATTAGAAAGCATTGTGGAAAATTTAGATAACTATCTCACCTTTAACATCATCTTAGTGTTTTGAAATTGATATGTCAGCCTATAATTAATTTCTTATATCCTGTCCTCACCAATTGCTTATTTCTAAAGACAATTGATGCCACAATGAGAAAGCACAAAATCCACACCAAGCTAAATATTTAATTTTATGCCTAAAATCACATTTTTATTCAGAATGTAAAAGCTTTAGGTCTTTATTTAGAATCCAATACCACAGTTTCATAAAATGATAGTTGCAATTAGTTTAGATTAGTTTAGCAAATAAAGTTTAGATAATTTTATGTTAAATGTTTTGATCAGATATATTCATCATAAAGGTAGGATTTGGCATGCTTGTGTGTGTGTGAATTTTTTCTTTAGAATTTCTACCATAAAAAAAATGACTCAGATTCACACAACAGCCTTCTTGCTGTAACTAATCCCTCCAGATCTGGCTGACTCGCTCAGGCTGTATTTCCTGCCTGGACCCGCCTATGTGAACTGAAGGAAGAACAAAAACAAAAGGAAAATTCGGCAAATATTCTTTTCATTATTTTTTAAGAATGCCAAAACTTATTGTCAAATGACTTGAACTTCAAAGTGTCTCCTTGCTTCCATATCACTGTCTGTGTGTGAAATCCTATTCATACAAAAGGAGGGCACAGGTCTTGTCAAATAACCCGTGCATATTCCAGCAATGAGAAGGCACTCAACACAGATTTTAGAACTAGAGCAAATCAAATCTTTCTCCTTGGAAGGAGAATTACCCACAGAAATATTTTGAAATCTCCACAGATATTTTTGAGGAAATAAATAAAATAACCTTAACATATTTTTTTCGTATTTCTCATTTTTTTAAAGACAACAGAAATAAGGACCATAGATAATTCATATGAATCAGTGTGGGTAAGTTTTGTTATCTATTGTAAGGTTCTACCTGAATCTTTTACAAAATATCTTTGTCTAAGTCCTGTTAGGTCTATGTTTTGCAACTCTAAGCTCTGTGCTATTTATAGTATTTTAACAGGGATTAGTGGAAGTGAGGTAAAGTGATAAAATGCCAAATTTAAGTAGTTTTTTTCCTTGAAATTTTTAGTTAAAATATTACAGACTATATTTGCACAGACAGAATGAACTGATAGAGCATCTATTTGTCAGGGGCTTACAACTTCAGGTTTCCCTTGTGAACACTGGTCTATAGAAGGCATTTCAGAATCTAACAAAAACATACTTCTGTGCAATGCATTCATTTGATCTGTTAATATTTCTAATTTTTCCTTGGAACACCATGATTTCACTACTGGCAAGATTAGAATTTTTAGCAAGTTGAACCAAAAATGATTCAAGGATATGTGACTCTGCCATTTTAGGATTCTGAACCCTTGGAAGACATTGCATCATTTGATACAGGGCAATACTTGTATGTTCCCTTGGAAGCTTGTTATTCCAGAGACATGATCGAAGACTTTGCCACTTTCCATAACCTGATATTTACTTCTGTAGGCAGCAGATATTTTGAATGAAAGAGTTTCAGCCTATATATAATTTCCTCTCTGAGATGATCCCTCTTTAAAGAGGGTTTCTGAATCACTGAATTTTCCCTTTAATTTTCTGCTCCAGCTACCTGGAGATGGTACCCAAATAATCTAATTCCAATGGGAATTTAAATCTTATTTTTCTCTTAGGAAGCTGAATCTGTTGTGTACGATTTTTTTCTGTGGGCAGTTTAGCCTGGGTGGCTTTGTTTCCAATAGAAGAATATAACCAGTTGCTCAATTTGGTAGATTATGACAGGAGAAATAACATAGCTACATAGTTTGTAGCATAAACAGGACATCGCAACATAGGACTCTTCAAACTATCCCTGGCTGTCTGTCTATCTATGCATCTATATGCCTGTGTAATAGAATATGAATTGTCCATCTATCCATTCAATCATCTTTATGTTATTTATAATTCATACAAATATGTTGGTATGGTTGACACTGGACATCTGCAAAATACATATGAGTATAAACATATACCAGTGCTTCAGAGACTAAGTAAGAAAGGGAAAACAAAAAAGTTGTGACATTCTGGAAATCAAGGGCTGTGTCTTGCCTAACCCACAAAAATTGCTCAATAAATATTTGTTGAAGAAATGAATGAAGAGGAAGATTACAAGTGAAATAAGAAATCACATTATCTATATCTCATTTATCAATGTCCACAAAAAAGTCAATGTAATAAAATTTGATTTGCTTTCATTCTTAAATATTTTCCTTTCTTGACGGGCAATATGGAGACTCTGGGGGAAATATGAAGTAAGTTGTTCTAACTTGTGTTTGGGGTAGTATTTTCTTTTCATTCCTAAGGTGCTGCATGGATGGTAATCCCTAAAACCCATGAAAGAGATTGCTCTCATGAGAAATGGAAACAACAACAACACCATTTCTTACCAGGATTTCAATAATGTGCCAGTTGTAAATTTCTTCATAACAGCTTTTACAGTTAAATGTCCTGAATCTGGAGGCTATTTTATTTCTAGATTGAAATAAATGGAAACTCTCTGACCTAGGATTCATTTTAGATCTTGTAAGGATTGTAACAGAAAGTCAACCAGACCAACTTTCTTAGGTGAAGATTTGCTGACTCAGCCTCAAGATTTAAAGGTAGAAAATACACCCTTATTTCTTTGATCAATCTTTTGTTACTTGGTTATTCATGAATCATACCAACCAACACTTTTGATTTTAGAAAAGATCTTTTCAAATACGTTTGTGTTTCAGGCCCTGGAATATGAAGAGACTCCCATTTGTAAATATGTAGTCACACATAAATACGCAACATAATGTAGAATAGAGTACATAATTATATATCTATATATTATTATGCCTGTTTGCATATTTTGGTTAGCTGAACATTTTTCTACATGTACGTGCATGAACTCAAAGGCATACGCTGTGCAGACACACCCACACACTTGCCCAGTTGTCATCTTCTGCCTGGCTCATCTCTCTTTCCCAACTTTCATGGCCTCAAGCGTAAACATACCTTTCCTCCCCTGTTTACTGATTTACTCTTCACCTGATAAATATTATCTTGTGACTATGACCTTCCTTCTCATCCTCTCTGCCTTTGCCTAGTAAGGGAACTATGACTGCGCGAGATCCCTAGCTGATGGTGGTGATGAGGGGGATCATTTGTCAGTGGTAAAGTTTAGGATTTGCACAAGGGAAGCTGATGCTCCTGAGTCATCCACTGAATCTCTGCAGCCAGCAGATGTTACTCTGCTTGTATTAAGCTTAATGGTCTCTCCCACCGTGTAAAGATGATAATGTTTCATTTCTCAGTAAACTTAAATGAAAGACTACTATTTGAGAAAGAATATCATTTATCCATGAAAAACAAATCAATATCAGTTCTCTAGTTTCGATACTTAAAGCAAGTACATATTTCTCATGCTTTATCCACAAAGGCATCCCTTTAACAAATACATTTCAATGTTCACTCAATTACAGCAGGAGCAGCATGGGTCTGTAGGAACATTGAGAAGTCAAGGTTTTCACACAGAGATCATGTGCACATTTTGCTTGCATTATATTGATAATCAAGCAACATGGTTGAAAAAATGTGTACCATTGTTGACCACAAATGTCTGTATTACAGTTTATGTGGTTGGGCTAAAAGCTAATGTATGCAAAGAATGCCCAGCACCAACTTGTTTTCCCAACACCATGACAGTATGAATTATCATATGTCTTCAGCACAAAAGAAAACTGGTCAGTTAAAAAAAGGATGAATTTAACTCTTACAGTCTAAGAAAAGTCTGATCCATGACAGGCACCAGTGACTTGAAAAAAAAAATACCTTAACTATGATTGGCACTAACCATGTTTGAAATCTCACTCACTAGCAGGCTGTCTTTCTTGCTAGTTGTGAGTTTCTTGTTCAAGATATGATTTTCCATGCCATTCTTTGTGCCTTTTCATTTTGAGTGAATTTCCAGTGTGAAAACTGCATTGCTGCTCCACTTTCATGGCAAACTGTGTGTGTGCTGCAATTATGTGTAACCACATGATCAACAAAGGGGAAAATACTTCAATAACAACTTCTTTAGTCCCAGTGTCCTCAAATGACTTAGATATTTTGTTTTTGTGCATAGCCCCACAAAGAGTGGCAAACCAAGGCAAGGGCACAAGAATTTCTTTTACAAAGCAGGTCCATTTGTTGTCCACATTATGGGTTTCTAGCTTTGCATAGGAAAATATTCCAAGTAGATTCCAAATGTGCAGCAAATTTATATAAAGTTGCCATATTTTTTCCAGGCTGTGTTCTCCACTTCTTCCCCTTCCTGCCTGACAATATGTTGCCATGCTATAAAAGCCCTAATGCCCATTTTCAACGATTAGCTGTACATCAGCATTACTACCACAAATCCACAAGTTTCACATCAAGCATTAAATGGGATGAATATTGATCTGCTAAAGAGGATTTATTTATTTCTAGCTCTATCCAAAGATCAACTGCTAGCAGCTTTTGGGGGATCTGTGAAGCTCTCACAGCACAAAGCTACTGCATACATGACACTGGACTTGACATTTCAGTTCTGGAAGAAAACCAAACAGTAAATTCAGTGCAATAATCCTAGATAAATGAGATGATCACTGGAAAAGCTGAGATAGTTAAGTGGTCTATCAGAGAAGTCCAAAGGATGGTATTGAACAGTTGCTACATAGAATCCTCACTCATGTCAATATGGTCCAAAGCACCATCATATCAGATGCCAATATAATCACATTGAGACCATCTGTATCTCCTGCTTTTGTTTCTCTGGGTGTACATTTTTCTGGTTTTACAAGTGATAACAAATAATGTACCATATGACAAAAATGTAGCCTAACAATTGTTTTGAATATATGTAAGCTGAATTGAAATGTAGCATTTCATATATGAAATGCATTAACTCAGATTATGCTATGGAGTTTGGGGTGGGCAGCTACATATTCTTCCTGGTAGATCAAATGATGATGGTGCAGAACTGGACACCTTAAAGCCAAAAGTCTTTTCTTTATTATGTAAACTTCTTAATTAATTAGTTTATTTATTTATTTTGATTTATTTGAAAGAAAGAAAGAGAGAAAGATGGAGAGAGATCTCCCATCCTCTGGTTCCCTCTCCAAATGCCTGCAGCAGACAAACCTGGGCCAGGCTGAAACCTGAAGTCTGAAACTCACTCCAGGTCTCCTATATGGGCAGTAGAGAAAAAGGACTTGGTCCATCCCCTGCTGTCTCAAAGGGTATACATTAGCAGAACTATGGATTAAGAGCAGAGCAGCCAGGGAATCAAGCACTTCAAAATGGAACGTGGGCATACAATTTAACTTGAAAAAAAAAAGCAAACATTTGCCCATGGGCATTTAAATCATTTTTCCCCTAAGACTTTTTTTTATCATTAGAGGGTATGGAAATTTTTTTCATGTAGTTTATTTCATAGATTTAGGCTGAATAATAATTTATTTTTTTTTCTCAGCATCACAAATAAAAATACAATAAATCAAGAAAATTTCTTTTAGTGTCTATAAATATAAAAATGCTTATATTAACATCCTGGTGCAACTCATCAAGCAAATTATTTGGTAATCCATCAAGCTCTATAAAATGATGTAATAATAATCGTCATGTATGTGTCTGTTTCTTTATCAGTTTATTCATATGGAAGCATGTATAGAAGCATTTTGTTACAGCACAAGCAGTGCCAAGAGCAGAGAGGTATATTATGACAGTCTTTCAAACAAACATTAAGGAGGGTGGGTTACTTTTTCAGTGATGGCAAAAGGTTCCAGTCCAGCTCTTCTCATCCTGGATCCCACGTTTTCATTCATAGACTTCCTGGTCTGCAGCGCCCCAAGGGGTTGTCTCCACCAAACAGACCAGCTGAAAAACTGCCCATTTCCCTTAGCCATATAGGGAAATCATAAATTAACAGAGGTTAGGTGGAAGTTATTCCAAACCATTTCTTCACTGAAGAGAAAAAAAAATCTTCGATTTCCATCCAGCTTCTTTTGCGTGATTGTTCTTCGCTGTTCAACTAAAAGTTGTTACAATTATGAAATCTATCAAGCAGTAGAGTGACAGGGTCTAAATATCTGAATCAAAAAAGGAAAGAACAAGTGGATGAGAGTGGAGCTTTTGCAATTCCAAGATATTGGAGGGGACATCTCAATGTGTAACTTGACGCTTCCTGAGGAAGATATTTCCATATTAATCATGATGCTTCTAGAAGCTGAAATATTGTGGTTTGTTGTGATATTTGAAACTTTTGGTAGCAGATGTCCTCGCAACAGGCACCACTCAACTTAATTAGGGCTTGTTCACAGACCTGAGAGTCTAGGTTGCCAAGGGCAAATGGTGTATGTCAGACAAAACAGTATCCTTGCAAGAAAGAAATTGGAATACATGTTGCATCCCTCTTCTCTTCACTCTCTGATGGTACAGTGCATTTTGATTCATGAAGTTCAACCAGAAAAAGCATTCATATTCACTGATTTTTTTAAAACACACTAAAATATGTGCAAATAGAATGAGCACGATAATTTGGTTTCTGTGAGTTTTCAATGACTCATTTTGAGGTTCTATTAACAATTGGAAGTTGTTTGGTGTTTGGTTTTAGTCGTTTTTTTTTTTTTTCTTTTTCAAACAAGGGTATAGCAATTAACAGTTTCTTTACAAGAGATGAATTGTTGGTCACACTGAACTTTTGCAGGTAGGCAAACTATATTCCTCACTAAAGGAAAATTGTACGGAGTGGTTTGTGGCACAAAATTGTCATTCTGTACTTAGGGCATTTCTCAAGCCATTGATTGTGGAACCTGGAAAACTTTTGAGAGCTTCCAGGGATTGAATATGGATTTGTCTTGTTAGTACAGCCTATCACTGATGCTTTTCAGAGTTACCCAGGCATGAGAACAGTGTGATCTTATGGATCACTGTGCCTCTCTTCTAAGTTCCACTTTCTTATGGATCACTGTGCCTCTCTTCTTCTAAGTTCCACTTTGCTTCTAACTACCTCTTCTTTCTGGCAGTTTTTCTGATATATATATAAAAATTATACTTTGAAATTTTTTCTAAAACTTGGAGACTTAAAGAAATGAAGAGCCTTTAATCCCAACTGACAAGATGGTCATCTCTGCTATGCATAGAAGTGATCAGTAGCCACATAGTGGGCCTCTAATAAGTGATTTTTGTATCAAACTAAACTGAAAATTCTTTTTCAATGCAGATTTTCTCATGCGTGACTGCATTTGAATCTATTTTGCAGTTACTATTAATCAACTAAGAGGAAGTCAAACTATTTAATAAAAGCACTCATGGATAATTCAGGCAGAAATTAAAAAAGGAAATACATACATTCATTTGTAGCCACATAGTTGGGATTCTACCATTACTTAACTCTGTCTCAGTAGACCTGATTCTGGTATATAAGAAGCAGTCTTACCAAGGCTCTACAAGTGCAGAATTTCTGACTCATTCTTTTTGAACATAATGCTTTAGTTAACAATAACACCTTTCTTCAGAAACACTTAAAGTTGACTGTAATGTTTGCAGTTACACTAATATGGCAAAATTTCAGAGAAGAAAACCTGCTCCCATCCTCTTCCCCACCCCCAACTTTATATAAAAAAGGGGGATCAGCCATGCTTTTTCCTTTTGTTTGGTATTGCAGGTATATCAAGGCCGTTTAGATAATAGGATGCTTTTGTCCTTATTGTTTATGCCAACCAGGAACAAACATGCAGGAAAGGTGCAAAAGGCCAGCTTTCAAGTCATTGTACCAAGTGCTGGACTAGAAATTCGAGTTGAATTACTTACTTAATCAAATGTCTCAATGTTTAAAGAGTGTGCAAGCACTGTTTTGTGGTAGCTTATTTCAGAGGCAGATCTGCTTAGATCTCTGCTGCCGCTTTTCCAATTTCCTACCAAGAGTAAATTGGTTTTGCTTCCATTATTGCTCTTTCTCACGTTTCAGTTGGTCTTACCAGAGCAACCGGCTCAGGGCTGTAGCAATGATTTGGAGAATAACAATCCCTTGATTTAGACAACAGGTTTTTATTTCTTCTTATCTATTGTTCTGGATGCTTTTTCTTCTTTTTTTATAAACAGACTAGAACAAAAGACTATTGTTCTTAACATGCACTGCATGTTCTGGTAACCTATATGGGAAAATACAACAGGAGGGGTTCTCTTTTCCAGTTACGGATTATGCCACTGCCTAACAGAAGTGCTAGCAGCATAAAATGATGCAATAAACCTCTCTAACAGTAGCTGATTTGTATGCAACAATGACCATAAGGATAACTCTTCAGCAAACCTGAATCTCATATATAATGCATCACAGTTAATAAATCATAGTAAAATCAGATGGCTTAGAGCCAACGATACCTAGCCAGCAAGGGAAAGGGGCGGAAAGATTTATAGAGAGGCAGATTTTGTCTGGATTTTGCTTTTAAGGTGCTCAGCAACTGCAGTGGAGTATCTTACACGGTTTCTAACTAGACGTGTGTGTTCTGTTGATTCCCTCTCTTCTCTGATCTTGCAGAAGCTGTCACCCTCTCCCTTCTACCACCAGGTGGAGTATTCTCTACCTAACATTCAAGATTTTACGCCTCAGACCAATACAGATCTTACAGGAGAAAAGGTTCTTTTTGAACATCTCCATATTTAAACAGCAAGTCTTCAGGAAGCAGTTTTTCTCCCTCAAACACATGCAGATAGTAGTCTTTGATTTCTATGTTCAAAAACTGAATTTTTTCATGAAATGGCATTTCGCGTATCTTGACAGAGTAGCAGTTGAGTTACGGCTGTGCTTTACAGCTTCACAACAAAGTGTTCTGAGATGGGCTCAGCTATCTCCGCCAGGGTTTTCCTCACTCTTCCAAGTGAATCTCAAAATGCAGAATTTGCAAATTTGTCACATGTCAAGGGAGGGAATAGTGAAGGCAACATGTGCCATGCAGATCTAAGCAAAGCATTCGCTTCAAATCTGTTTCTGGTTATTAGCAGGTCTTGGCCAATTTCCGGTGCTGACATGGGCTATTGAGATGTGTGGCAAACATGTCACCTCAGAGTCGGGAATATTTGAACCTGCTGAATTACAATCTACAAATTTTTAACGTTAGCAAAATGAAGATGAATTGCTGAAGCAGTGAGAGGCTGGTGAAAATTGTTAATGCCCCCAGTCTGCTGGCTGCATAGTGACCTATCTTATGCAGATCCGAGTTTGTCTTTTATATTATATTTTAGATTTTATATTTACTGCTGGATTTCAAAGAGGTCAGGAACAGAGATCATCTTCCTGATGCTGTAATACTAACGTGGATACTTTGACTAAAACAAAAACAAAGTGGATAATAGTGTCTTTAATGGTATGTATTGGAGTTAAAATGGATATAAGACAGAGCATGTAACCACACAGTCTTTTTTTTTTTTTTTTTTTTTTTTTTTTTTTTTTTTTTTTTTTTGTCCTTACCTAGTACATCAGGAATATTTGCCTTTGATTGCACTAGCCACAAGATGGCAGTGATTCCTTATAAAATGGACAACTGCCTCTACCCTGAAATAGAGTGACCGATTTTACCTCCTGGTAATAGAGGTAGGAAAATAGAGAAGGAGCTCCTTGGGTTAAGGGTGAAAATAAAATAGTGCAAGGGTTAGAATTAATAGGAGTGGCCTATCATAGAGCGAAATTAGTTTTATCCTGATGTCTAGGTTTTCAGATGGCAGACATTTCAGGTGAAACAGTGTCATCAATCAGAATTATCCTTTAGAAGGCAATATTGTAAAATGACTCCTTTGGAATAATCTGGGGATGTGACTAGGTTGATTTCTATGTGTAGTAATTAATTTCTCAGTGACTATAAGACCGCGTCTTGTTTTGGCAGGCTTAATCCTGATTTCTCATGTGATGAGGTCACATTAAAGGCACAGTGATTGCAGGCAATAGTTAGATAGTCAAAAGGAGTTCACGGCAAAAACATTCAGATGTCCCTGAAATAAAATATTAATTCAAAACAAAATAACTGGAGACAAAATACATAATTAAGTGCCCTAAGATTATGCTTGTCCTAGTACGCCCTGTGCTTGAAGAACTCAGAACATCCCATATTTCAAGGTAGCAGTGATGGGCTCAGGATGTACGTAACAAGGCACATTTGAAAATAGTAGCTTTATTCTGTTTATTCTTTACAAATGGCTGTAATTAATAAAGTGACCTTGATTTTTATAAATATCGGCGAATATAACTAAGATACTTAGAAATTAGGGATTTAGAATTAAATTCAAGCTGGAAATTGGAGATTTGTTGTCAATAAATCTATTTTTTAAAATTACACATTACACAAATCAGATATAACTTCATAATAATAACAAAGGTAGGAGAAGCAACAGATCAGAAGGTTATTCACAGATATTTAAAAGGCTAATTGTGGCAGAGGTCTGAAAAATATCCCATAAATTGATGTCTTTACTATCAAATGAGTTGCATCAGTTTCACACATTTTATGGAAAAATTTATTCATTTTTGCCTTTAGATGCAAAGTTTATTTGAACTCATTTTATATTTTATATAAATGATCTCTGACTTTCCGTTGGGTATTGCAACTCTGTAGATTTTCTGGGTTGTGAAAGATTTTTCTTTCTGTCCACAATGGAAAGTAGAGTCAAGAGATTTAGCTACTTAAATCTTAAAAATGTTATTACTGGGTACTGTATTATATAATTGAAATTTTCTATGTAAGTATTTCTCAAATGTTTACATACACAATAATAGGTAAAAAATAGTAGCTATGCAAAGGGATGAATATGTTAAATAGCTTCATGGTGGCTATTATTTTGTAACACATACATATATCAAATCATCATCTTGTGTACCATAAACATCTGCAATTATCCTTGTCAAGGATAATAAAGCTAGAAAATGTTATGAGTCCAAATGAGAATATTTAATGATCATAAGAAATGCATGCTTTGAAAAATTATCCTTATTGTTAGTTCTCAGTTTGCTCCGATTATAATTTGCTTGCACAAAACCAGTGGCTAAGAAAAACATTTATTTGTATTCTTCCACACCTAGTATTTTCCAAAATGGTTGTTTCTAGGAACACATTAATGATTTATGGCTTTGGCCTAGACTGGCCATGGTTGTTGTGGCCATTTGGGGAGTGAACCAGAAGATAGAAGATCTTCCTATCTTTCAATCAGTATCTACTTCTCTCTCTGTAACTCTGCCTTTCAAATAAAGAAATAAATCTTTTTTAAAAAAGAAATATGTAATTGGGAAAATATACATTTTAAGGATTTTCTCATGGATAATTAATTTTTTTCAAAAACTTGAAAAAAATCATCACATTATTTGATTTTTAATAGTTAGATTATTTAAGTTTTCTATGTGAAATTAAGTATCTATTTAATATATGCTGATTCCAAAATATATGCCAATTCTTAAATATACATGACATGGAAATAAACTTTTGTGATGTTTCATCATTTACTTTATATGCCTATTCTCATCCAAATGAAGAATTGAAACCAAAACAAGGATTTCTATAAATCATACAAAATTATACTGATATTTTGACATCTATGTGTTTTTATTTTTCCCTAGTTCTCTCTCTTATTGGAGATATAGGAAAAACATAGCTACTTAGAGTCCATACATGCATGAACTCACATATATATTCACTCAAACTGAAGGACAATTATATGGATAAGATACAGCATGCATAATTTTTAAAACTTGTATAAAGAGTTATTTTGAGCATATTGAGTAAACTCAGTAAAATTAAATATCTGTTTTATGGTAGAATACTGGTTTGAAGGATCTAGTTAGAGCTAGTTAAACTTATTTTTGTAAACAATTTCCATCTTTTATTATTCATTCCCCTTTTCTGTCCTCAGTAATGTTCAAATTAGTAGGCATTGAGTATGAAATTCTGGGTGATAATCAACTAGGCATTGCAGATGTGAAATATACCGGGTTGATCTCTGCTCCTTCCTCATTTATTCACTCAATAAATATTTATCAAGCACATTCTGTACACTACTCTTGGAACCAAGAATATACCAGTAAGAAAAATACAGAAGACAAGGAGTTGGTAGAAAATGTTTTCGAATAGTAGAAAAAAAACTGTTAGCAACACCTATGATTCATATGTACCTTATGTATGGCGCCAGTAGACGATAGGAACTAAAGAAAAAGGGCAAGGTAGGGCTTTCAGGAATGTGGGCATAATGATACAGTCTTCAGTATTAAATAAGATGTCAGAGTAGACTTTAAGGGTACAGGAAGTGTATTGGTCTATTGCCAGGCAAATGTAGAAGTGTTCTACTTGCCTCATAAAGGGAGCTTTATCCCTCCTTGTTGGGCTGACTTCAAGGGAGGAAGGCTTTGTAGACACTAAATAGGTTCCCAAGGGGAGGTCAAGATGGAAGAAGCTATTGAACTAAAGGAATCACCAGTGAGGAGAATCATTCTCTTGTCCTGAACTCTGGCCTTCATCAGGAGGAGACTAATGCTTAAGGAGACCACTACTCCATCTTTGGTGTGACCCATTCTCATTTTCAGGACGCTTCTCCTGAAAGCATGCTGAAAGAGATTAAAACGAATTCATGCAAAAGTGATCCATTTCCATGAAGACAATGAAAAGGATTGCGGGCAGGAGTGAGAGATTGACAAGATTTTGGGTCCAGTGTATAAATAGAATCTTTGGACATGAAGCAACGTATCAGTGGAAATAAATGCAGTTTTCTGTACTAAATAACTAAGAACACCATCCAGGAGAAATGCAATAGAAGAGTCCAAGAAGTACTTAGAATTTGACTAGGATGTACATGGATATTCTCATGAATAATATTATCAAAATAAAGACAAAGAAAGACTCTGGAGAACACCAGCAAAGGGTTCATGTAGAAGAAGGGGACTCTGCATACCTGCTGCAGCACAATGCTATCAGTTGCTTCTTTCTCCTTCTTGTCCTTCTATTATTTTCTTTCCTCACTCTCCTTCTCTTCTCTTTCCTATTCCTTTTCCTGGTAGGATAGAGTAAAGGGTGGGATGGTGGTGGTGTTGGAAACACATCAGTTGATCTGGGTGGTGTAAGTAGATGGGACTGGGAATGTCAGGATAGGGCAGAATTGGCAATGAACAATTCTATGTTCTAATCTGAAGACTGACAACTCACAGAAACCACAGGAGAGACAGCAGACTATTCCAGCCAGCCTTGGTCATACTGCAAAATAAAATTCTTCTTCACCAGGGACAATATTCTTCTCTGCATTCCTCCTCTACACCCTATGTTCTGTTCCTAACTTCTCACATGCTCTGCATGCTCTCTGGTTTGAGTGATGGGGACCCAGACCTTAGATATATCATCCCATTTCCCTCTACCTTTGTTTCCTCATTTGTGAAATGTGAATAACAGTTTTCAAGTAATAAAGTTGTGAGAATTAAATAACTAAAATGATTACTTTTCCTGGTATGAAATGCTTCTGGAATATTAAGTGTTATTACTATTTTTAATTTATTCATATTAAATTTTATCTGTGTGAAATTAAAAACATTCATTAAACTGTATAGTAAAATGGGTGCTAGGTTTTGGTAGTTTTGAGAACACAGGGTGTCTGGAACACAACCTTTAACCTCAAAAATCTCTTAGTACAATATACGAAATTCGCAATAGAATGTAACAATGACCTTGATTGTTAGAGTTATTGGACATTAGAAGCACAGAGCAGGAATCCCATGGTGATCTTGCTCACTGACCCAATCTCTTCTTGAAGTTGCTAAGATTTCTGCCCTTTGCCATTTCTCTTCTGGTACCTTTAAATGATATTGGAATTCTGCTTTTTTTATGCCTGAAATCCTTGTTACCTGCCACACATTGCAAACTTATCTCATACTTCCAGTTCCAATCAAGCATTTCCACCCCTCTAAATAACCATGGATGATCATTTCCTTGTTTGTACATTATTTGGTGATACACCTGCTACTATTCTAGCTCATGAATTAAATTGAAATTACTTGCTTACCTGTTGTAGTCCCCTACTAGACAGAAAACTCCCGGAGAGTGGAGCTCATGCTTTATGGATTCTTGTATGTTTGGAACCTTTCAGTGAAAGTTCAAAATTGATGTTCCTTGAAATGGCTCATGGGGGGCCAGCACAGTGGCACAGTGGGTTAATGCCCTGGCCTGAAGCGCCGGCATCCCATGTGGGTGCTGGTTCTAGTCCGGCTGCTCCTCTTCCCATCCAGCTCTCTGCTATGGCCTGGGAAAGCAGTAGAAGATGGCCCAAGTCCTTGGGCTCCTGAACCCGCACGGGAGAGCTGGAAGAAGCTTCTGGCTCCTGGCTTTGGATCAGCACAGCTCCGGCTGTTGTAGCCATCTGGGGAGTGAACCAGTGGATGGAAGACTTCTCTCTCTGTCTCTACCTCTTTCTGTAACTCTGTCTTTCAAATAAATAAAAGAAATCTTTAAAAAACAAAACAAAACAAAACAAAGAAATGGCCCATGCTTTAAATGACCTTCTCTTATCTGACCCCATAACCTAATACTCATAATACTCAATTATTGATAAGAAACTGTCATCTTATTAATTGCTATTAAGATATTTAAAATTAATAGGTTAGATTGGCTTGGAGATATAAATTTTCAGTCCCAATCCATTCCTGACAATGTATTTGGGGAGCAGGAATCTAGGTGCCATTATTTCAGATGGGAAAATATTGCATCTACACTAAGTACTCAGATACTCACTTCCTTATATAAGAGTCACTATCAGATTTCCACATGGCCTAAAATATTTTACAAGCCAATTACTAATTATAAAATCAATTATTTCATATTAAATAATCATTAATGGTATGACTTTTTGTAACACAAAATGATACCATACATTATGGTACATACTTCTTATTTTACTTCTTTTTTTTAAAGATTTATTTTATTTATTTTGAAGAAGAAAGTTACAGAGAAAGATAGAGAAAGAAAGAGAGAGGTCTTCCATCTGTTGGTTTACTCCCCAATTGGCCGCAACGGCCGGAGCTGTGCCGATCTGAAGCCAGGAGCCAGGAGCTTCTTCCAGGTCTCCCACGTGGGTGCAGGGGCCCAAGGACTTGGGCCATCTTCTGCTTTCCCAGGCCATAGCAGAAAGCTGGATGGGAAGAGGAGCAGCTAGACTAGAACCGGCACCCATATGGGATGCTGGCGCTTCAGGCCAGGGCATTAACCCGCTGTGCCACAGTGCTGGATCCTATATTTTACTTCTATATGATAATAAACAGAAACTATGGGGACGGGATTGTGATGTAGCAGGTAGAGGTATGGTCTGTGATGCCAGCATCCCATACGGGCACTAGTTTGTGTCCTGGCTGCTCCACTTCCTCTCCAACTCCCTGCTAATGGCCTGGGAAAAGCCACAGAAGATGGCCAAAGGATTTGGGCCCCTGCCACCTACATGAGAGACCTGGATGAAGCTCCTGGATTTTAGTGTTGGCCTGGCCCAGCCTAGGCCATTGTGGCCATGTGGGTAGTGAAGCAATGGAAGGAAGATCTCTCTCTCTCTTTCTGTCTCTTCCTCTCTCTCTCTCTCTCTCTCTCTGTAGCTCTTTCACAACAAACATAAATTTTTAATAAATAAAATAAAAAGCAATTCCATCACCATTTCAAATGCCTTTTGCATTTTCAACTTTTCTTATAAAATATGGGAATTACTGACTTCCTTAATTTCAGACCTTCTTGATCCAGCTCCAGTGAGTAAGCACTTTGTCTCTTTTGTTCCCAGATCCCCTCTGCCAGTGGAATATCTTTTGGTGATCCTCATAACTGCTCATAGGGAATTGCCATACGTCAGGGGGCAGTCTCCCACAGGTCTCAGTCTATGGGCAATCACAGACTGATGTGGGGATGAAAAGATCTGGACAATTTGCTTCAATATGAGACACCATTGAAGGCTCATCCTAGCTGCAGGGGATGCGGATTTGGTTGACTCCTGAATTAACACATTCAGGTTTGCTTCTACCTTGGCTGAGTATTGCCGTGATTATTTTCTTCCAGATCTATCCCCAGAGAGGACTTAGTGAGAGACTCTGAATTCTGTTCTCTATCTCAGAATCTGTCCGATTGAGAGGTATGAGAAGAATACAACTTATTTATTAGAAATATGAGGGAAGAAAGAATGAAGGTTCAGGCTCAGGAATTAGTTCTAAGAATAATGGAGAGTTTGTCAATTTAGAAACACCCTTCTGTGATTTAGAAGTTAATGCTTTGGTGTGAATCACTGCTAGGGTATTAACAAGTAAGTAAGATGGTTATTACAGGCTAATAGGAAAAAATAAAATAGTGTTCCATAGTAAATGACATAGTAATGCTACACTACTTTAGTAGATGGTGGGGGACAGGATCAACAGGTCATAGACGTGGACATGGTACAGTAGTCATAGCATATAGGCTGGTAAACATGCTAACTGGATGTGTTATGTTGTGCCAGAATTTGGGTGGTATTTGTTCCCCAAAGTTTCACGTGCTAGAAGCTGGTTCCTCAGTGGGCTGATGTTGAGAGCGGGAAGTGATTAGATCATAGGGGTGCTATTCTCAGAAAGGATTAACTGTTTCTCACAGGAGTTCCAGAACTCACGGGACTGGATTAATTACTGAAAGTACGAATTGTTATAACAGTGAGGTCACCCACGTATTGACCTTGTTGTGCACGTGCCACTCACCACTCTCTCAGTAAAATGTGATACCATCTGCCCTGCTGTGATGCAGCATGAGGCCCTAACCTGGTGTGGGTGACCCAGTCCTGAATTCTTGGTCTTCAAAACTCTGTGGTAAACCGACTTCCCTTCTTCATAAATTACCCAGCCTCAGGTAGTTTGTTATAGAAAACCAAATGGATTTAGAGGACCCAAAGCACTATTTCACCTAAGTGACAAGGAATGCACTGGTAAAAGTGGTACTAGTATCATAGATAAATTCAGTGGTGACTGTCTTGTAGGCCAGGGATGATAGGAGATACTGTTATAAACTGAATTCCTTGATAGCAGTTAAGATAATGATATCTTAAAATAATAGAAGCCACAGCAATGGTTGAGAGGGTAGTGTTTAACCATATCAAACAAAGTGGGCTACATTTGTTCAAAGAATGTCAGTAAGAGAATAGTAGCTAGGAGCCAGAAGGGAGACCAAAATAGTTAGAGAAATGGTTACTAGAGCAATGTTTCTAGAGGCGACATATTTGGGCAGCCAAAAATGCATTTGTTATTAAAAAGTAAAATAAAATTAATGATGGAGAGGTTGAAGGTAGACACTTCAACAAAAAGTCCCTTACGAAGTGTGGTGGTTAATTTTATGTGTCAACCAGACTGGACCATGGGGTGTCCAGATACGGTGTTAATAGTTATTTGGGATGTGTCTGTGAGAATGTTTCTGGAGTTAGATTAACATTTGCTTATACAGACTGAGTAAAACAGATGACCCGTCCAAATTAGATGGCCCTCATCTAATCTGCTAAAGGCCTGAGTAGAACAAAAGGCAGAATAAAGAATGCACACACTCTGCCAACTGTCTTCAGGCTGGAACATGAGCCTTCTCCTGCCTTTAGACATAACTCAGACTGGAAATTGTACCATTGGCTCTCCTATTTCATAGGCCTTCAGATTCCAACTGACTCTTCTGGGTTTTCAAC
Organism: Oryctolagus cuniculus; assembly: GCF_051225735.1. Classification (NCBI taxonomy): domain Eukaryota; kingdom Metazoa; phylum Chordata; class Mammalia; order Lagomorpha; family Leporidae; genus Oryctolagus; species Oryctolagus cuniculus. The sequence goes on from NC_142874.1 coordinate 82,892,848, forward strand.
TCTGAATGCAGATCTTGGGAAGTCTCAGCCTCAATAACGTTTTGAGATAATTTATTGTAATCTCTCTGCTGCTCCTCCTCTTTCTTTTCCTCTTCTCTATCCCTTCCCCCTATCTTCCCCACCCCACTCTTCAATAGGAGATCTATTTATATCTGTATCCTTCTATTTAAAACTTCTGTTTCTCTGGAAAACCCTGGTTAATAACAGATTTTGGAACTGAGAGAGGATCTAGAGGAGCAGAATCTAAGGGGTGAATTTTCTAAATTGGTTCCAGGGTTTCTAGAATTGACTTCCTAAGATGATTAGATTAGATTTAAAGGTGCTAATGATCCTATTTCCAGTAGTAAAGAGAACACTGTTAGTCCATGTCATGACCTAGCCATAGAAATATGCACAATATCTCCCATTGGATGTTCCTCCTCTGCCACTAACAGAGGGCGGAGGGGGCAGGGTGCTGCTGAGATTCATCTTCAGCCTTTCAGATTCCTTGGCCTGGAGATGCAGCCATTAGAAATTATTGATAAAAGGAACTTTCCTTGTTACACAGCTCTAGTCTGGTACAAATGGATTTGAAAGGGTATCTAGTATCATAGCTGAAACGGAAAAAGATGCTGCTGGGTGTTGATCAGGATTATTAGATACAAGTTTTGTGCAATTGTCTGTTGAAATCTTTACTGAGTATATACTAAGTTGATCTTCTGTATATAAAGATAATTGAAAATGAGTCTTGATGAAGAATGGGATGGGAGAGGGAGTGGGAGATGGGATGGTTGCGGGTGGAAGGCAGATTATGGGAGGAAAGGCCGCTATTTGCATACAAATGTTGCATGCCTCTGTCCCTGCCTTTGCCTCTGCCTCTCTGTAACTCTGTCTTTCAAATAAATAAATAAATAAATCTTTAAAAAAATTAAAGGGGAGCCATAAAAGTACCTGAGATAGGGCATTGTGTGTATACTGGAGGCAGGAAGGCACTCCTCATATTAACTAAGTCACCCAAAGGAAACACTAAAGGTGCATGCAATGTTAGAGAACTAGAATGTTTGTATCTAACTTGGACAATCAAAAATGGTTCTGCTATTTATCCCAGGGAGACATATGCAAAAACAAAGAGAAATTGCCATCTGCTGGTATACTTTCCGAATGCCTCTGAGTCAGGATGAAACCATCATCCAGGACTCAATCTGGGTCTCCCACATGGGTGGTAGGAACCAAAGCACTTGGACCATCACTTTCTGATCCCCAAGATGCACATTAGCAGAAAACTGGAATCAGAAGCAGAGCAGGACTTAAACCCAGGTACCCCTACATGGAAGGCACATGTCCCAAACTGCATCCTTTTTTTTTAAGGTTTATTTATTTATTTATTTATTTGAAAGTCAGAGTTACACAGAGAGAGAAGAGGCAGAGAAAGAGAGATTTTCCATCCGGTGGTTCACTCCCCAAATAGCTGCAACTGCTGGAGCTGCGCCAATCTGAAGCCAGGAGCCAGGAGCTTCCTCCCAGTCTCCCACGTAGGTGCAGGGGCCCAAGGACTTGGGCCATCTTCTACTGCTTTCCCAGGCCATAGCTGAGAGCTGGATCGGAAGAGGAGCAGCTGGGACTTGAACGAGCACCCATATGGAATGCTGGCACTGCAGGCCAGGGCTTTAACCCACTGCACCACAGCGCTTGTCCCCCAAACTGTACTTAATTACTATGCCAAACATCTAGCCATTTGTATGCATTTCTTTTTAAATGTTTATTTACTTATTTTCAATTACTTAAAAGGCAGAGCAACAGAGAGAGTAGCCAGTGGCAGAAAGAGAAGAGTGAGAAAGAGAGAGAGCACGCAAAATCTTCTGTCTGTTGTTTTACTCTCCAAATGCCCACAGCAGGCAAGGTGGCAGCAAGCTGAAGCCAAGATCCAAGAAATCCATTTGGGTCTCCCATGTAGATGGCAAGGCCCAAGAACTTGAGCTGTCATCTTCTGCCTCCCAGAATGCATTAGCGGAAAGCTGAATCAGGAGTGGGATAACCAGGACTTGAACTGGCACTCAAACGTAGGATGCAGGCATCTCCAGCAGAGGATTAACCCATCGCTCCACAACACCTGCCTCTGTGTATTTTTCTGGTAAGTGGGATAATTTTATTCCCTCCCTGATTGTGTAAAAATTGGATAAGAACTTTCATTCCTCATATTTTCTATAAAACTAGCAATGTTATACCAAGAGCAGAAAGCATTTACATTTATATTTCATTTTTTTCTGATTATGAAAATACTGCAAGATCACTGAGGAATCTTCTTAGTTCTATGTGACTTTCCTGGATTGTTTCTGTTTAGTCTCTTATTTTGTCAAATAATATGGGTGACCACTGTGCAAAATTTGCTGTGATATTACAGCAAATTTCAGTAACTGTTTTTAAGGTAAATCCCAAGAGACTCGAAAAAATTTTTTAAATGTTTATATACTTTAATATATCTTACATCTTTAGGAACATCTAAAGAATGTATTACTGAATTAAAAACAAAAGTCTACACAATTTGTGCCAATGTATCTCAATAGAGTAAAACTGGCAAAAATAGAATGATAATCATAACACCTATCAACACAGCAAACCAAGATAATTTTCTTCTATAAATCCATGCACTTAGGATAGGCTGGTGATGTCTCAGAGACACTGCCTCTACTGGTCTTTCAGTCCCTTCAGTGAGGACTGCAAGGTGACGGTGGAAGCAGTGCTGCGCATCCAGGCATCGCCAGCTACTGCTTTCCTGCAGGAACCACAGAGCCAGATCTGCACGGCTCCTCTCTTCATCTTGGTTTTGCTGCAGAAGGAGCAAGTATACTTGGCATGCTGGCTGATTTCAATTTTCTTCACCCTTTGCCAGATGGAGGCACCATAGCAGGTCTTGTATTTACCACGTTCTGGAACTTCTTGGTGTGTTTACCCATGTCACTGCCCTCCTGGGTCTGATTCGAGAGAGGAAGTGAATGAGAAATATTTCTAATTCTAAAATGAATTATTCTAAATGAAGTATTCTAAAATGAAGTACTACAAATATGTATTCCTACATATGTCTAAAAATGAAATTGCTCCCACATGAATTGTTCTTTAAATTGTCGCTTTGTCACAGAGATATTTGTCATGTTTTAGGTATTGCTGTTTGTCCCCCCATATTTGTGTGTTCCAATGTTTCCATATCTCAAAATCAAGCCAATCATCAACGTATTTTTGTTGTCTTTTCCATTAAAAAATAAAAAGTGCTATGAAGGTGATTTGGGTCCAATATAGTGACATACTTCCCTGATCATTTGATATATATCAATGATGTAATTGATAAATGTAAATGATATATAATACCAATTTAATAATTTGGGCATCTTCGAGAAGAAAGCAATTACTTTTGCGATATTGTACACTGTACAATTCTAAATGTCCTTGTAGCCTACCATGAATGAAATTATGTTTAATACATTATCTAATCAATAATATGTAGTTTTTTTGAACTCCTAATTAGGGTCCTTCTCAACATTCCAACCTTCAATTAATTCATTACCATATCATGAAATATGGTTTCTGATTCTTTACTATTTTTTGCATCAAAAAGACTTAAATAATTGCAAGGCACACTTATGTCACATTAAATTATTTTGATTGCATAGAATCTTCTTTAATGGTTAATAGTATTATATAATTCAATATTGATATTAGTCAAAATGCTCAATTTATGTTGAAACATGATTAGATTTCTAGCTAAGCAAAGCAACAAAGCTAAAATTCATTTTTATTATTAAATTTTACTTTATATTTTAACATGTATTAATTATATTTGGAATTAAATTAAATTTAGAATTAATTTATTTGTTGATTTGTTCAACAAATATTTATTCATCTCTAACTATCTAGTAGGACCTTGTGGTAGACATTGGCAGGCAAGAGGGTCAGAGGCCCTGTGCTCATAGAGTTTATCAGCAGTCTAGGGCTCATCAACAAGCAAGCAAGAAATAAGTAGGAAATCTGCTAGCTTTTACAAAAAAAAAACAGGTTTGCAGATAATGCTACCATACCAGATGACTACTACCAACATTCCTGCAGGACTCAATTCAAAGGTGCCCCCTTCAGAGCCCTCTCTTTTTTCATTTTCAGTTAAAAATAAAATAAAACGAAAGACAAACACAAGAAATTTGTGAAAGGCATAGCACTCATTAAATTGAGGTTGACATTAGACTGAGCTTAGTTAACTCCAGGGGCAGCATTCTCCCCAGAACTCATCACCTCCCTGGAGCAAAGGTGAGCAGCTTAGAGTTGCTTATATGTATCTCTAGAGTAAATAAAAATGGTGCATTTGAACTGAGTCAGTGGCTATGGAAATAAGTAGAGAAAAAAGACTCAAGTGGCTCACTAGGCTAATCCTCCGCCTAAGGCACCTTCACCCCGGGTTCTAGTCCTGGTCGGAACACCGGATTCTGTCCCGGTTGCTCCTCTTCCAGTCCAGCTCTCTGCCGTAGCCTGGGAAGGCAGTGGAGGATGGCCCAAGTGCCATCCACGTGGGAGACCAGGAGGCTGGCTCCTGGCTTTGGATCCGCACAGCGCGCTGGCAGTAGCAGCCATTTAGAGGGTGAACAAACGGAAGGAAAACCTGTCTCTCTGTCTCTCTCACTGTCTAACTCTGCCTGTCCAAAAAAAAAGACTCAGGTAACATGTGGAAAGTCAGTTGATTGGATTTGGTGTTTAGTTAGATACGGGGACAATGAATATTGAGTTTTTTGTTCACTTTTTGGAAATTCTTTACATCCGGATCCAGTGTTGAAATACATGATTGCTGTACAAATAATTGCTTGATGATGTAGTATTTTCACACATTGGAGAAGTACTCCCAGATCACTTGACCAGTTAAGGATATTACTGATTTTTATAATGTTCTTTATTATAGATTTGGGTGTCATTATTTTTTCTTCTGTTTCTAGAATTTCCTCTATTTCTTTGTAGATTTCTTGAGGGCAGGAACAGTGTCTCATTTATGTTCACAACGTCTAACAATACTTTCCATGTGGAAGGTGTTCAGTAAATATCTGCCAGACCAATCAATAAAACATCATTAATCTAATCATTAAAACATAGAGTGCATATTTGAACTTTGTATCAGTGTTTATCATAAATCACTTATGGAAGTATGTATCAATCTCATTTGTTTAATGAGTTAATGATGATTTGAATTATAGAACTACAGTATTCTGAGATATGCACAAATTAAAAAAGAGCTTTATTTTGTCTCTTCCTTCCTAATTTGTACCTTTTTTTTTATAATTCCCATCTTTTCTTTTTTTTTTTTTTTTTTTTTTTTTTTGGTCATATCCAAATAATCCCTAGACTGAGGAAGGAGCACCTTTAGGTCTTCCTTGTCTTGTCCTTGTTTCAAACTGATCATCAAGTTCAATCAACTCACTTTCTGCATGTCTTTGAGTCCTGTGTCTCTATTTCCATAGCTACTGCTTTTGTTCAGATGCATCATTGTATTTACTGTAGAGACAAATATAAGGAGCTACAAGTGCTCCTCCTTGCTCAAGGGAAGTTATGAGCTCTGGGGTGAGTGCTGTCCCTGGAGTCACCTGAACTCAATGCACTGCCAACCTCTGTTTAATGGCTGTGATGCCTCCGGCGTGTTTCTTCTGTTTTTGTTGTGTTTTATTTTTAATGGCTATCTAATAGCTGTACAAGTGTAAGGAAGGGGTACAATGTGATATGTCAAAACATGTATACACTGTGAAACTCTCTAAGCTTCTGTTTCCTTGATTACAAAACAAGGAATGCAACTATTTCCTCATATAATATAGCATAATTATAAGTTATCTAAAAGTTGTTAAATGAAAAAAAAAACTCTCATACAGAAAGCCATTGAGATATTTTCATTATGCTCTCCCTTTCTTATTTTCTGATTTTCTGCCTTTCCTATATTTTCCATGGCAGAAATTCCCTTAAAACTAATTTTTAAATTGTAGTTTAGCCATCTATATCTGTAGCCTTTAATGTTTGCATCTCATATTACATTTAACTTTGTACATATTTCTATCTTTTGCTGCATTATTTATGCTCTCTCTCTCTATATATATATGTATATATATGTATTTGTCTATCTCCATTATTGACTCAACCTTTGTTGTTATTCCCAACATGACTGTGAGTAATTGGACGTACCTCACTAACTCTTAAAGATTCTTTCAGTAACCATATTCTTCTAGGTTCTACTATACGCTAGGAATGACAGAGAAAGGCAAAAGATCTCCAAGTAAACTGATACACAGAATGAGCAACTTACCCATTTCACAGTTTATAGTGTACACTACAAATATGTTCGTGTGACTCTTTTTAATTTTTTTTTTCTTATTTGAAAAGCAGACTGAGAGAGAGGGAGCAAAAAAGAAAGAGATTTTCCCTCCACTGGTTCACTCCCAAAATGGCTGCAATGGCCAAGGCTGGGCCAGGCCAAAACCAGGAGCCAGGAGCTTCTTCTGGGTCTCCCATGTGGGTACAGGGAGCCAGTGATTTGGGCCATTTCCCACTGCTTTCCTAGGTACATTAGCAGGGAGCTGAATCAGAGGTGGAGCAACTTGGGGCTCCACCTAGCACCCATATAGGATGCTGGTGTACCCAGTACTGGGATTGCTGGATCGTATGGCAATTCTATTTCTCATTTTCTAAGAAATACCTGTATCAGTTTTCACCATAGCTGCACTAATTTACATTCTCACCAGCAGTGTATCAGTGTTCCTCTTTCTCCATATTCTTGCCAGCATTTGCTGCTCTCTGTCTTTTGGGTAATAACTGTTCTGAAAGAGTTGAGCTGATATCTCATGTGGTTTAGATTTGCATTTCCTTGATGGCTACTGAGGTTGAGCATTTTTCATATATTTGGCCTTTCGTACTTCTTTTGTGAACTATTTAGATCTTGCCCATTTCTTAACTGTATTGTGTGCTTTTGTTGTTGAGTTTTTTTGAGTTGCTGATATATTGTAGATATAAATCTTTGTTGGATAAGTAACTTGGAAATATGTTCTTCCGTTCTGCCGGATGTCTCTTTACTCTATTGATTGCCTCCTTTGCTGTGCAGAGACTTCTGAGATTGATGTAATCTCATTTGTCTAGTTTTGCTTTTGTTGCCTGTGTTTTTGGGGTTACGCGGACTATTAAGACAGATTTCTATCCTAAATGAGTTAACTAATAAGCATCACCACAGTGAAATTTATTAGTCTAAAAAGACTAATTAATGTGGTGCTATGGGAGAAATGAAGATGCGTTCTCAGGGGAGGTGACACTGGACTTTCAGCAAAAAATGCATAGATTTTCAACAGGCAATACAGGGAATGGTTTATCAGTTTACTTTACATAAACTACACAAGTGTGCCAACACTTGTGGCATCAACATCATCACCATTTTCATTGTTATCATCATCTGATTCACTTATTACTTTTATTCCAGTAACTTCTGTATTTTTCTGCACTTTAGTGTACCAAAAAGAACTTTAAAAACTTTTTGTTTGTTTTTAAGTTTCATATACATTTTTTAATTTAGTTTTGTGCACTTGAAGAGGGTTTGAACATTTTACAATTGCTTCCAGAAAGTTTGCTTTTTTAAACTTAAAATTGAAATCTTTGAACTTGAATTCTTATTTGAATATTTGAATTCTTATTTGAGAGTATATGAGTTCAAAAATTTTGTTTATGCTTTTAAAATTTTTTAAAAATATATGTATTTGAAAGGCAGTTACAGAGAGAGAAAGAGAGAGAGAGGAGAGAGAGAGAGAGAGGGAGAGAGAGGTTCACTTCCCAAGTAGCCCTTTGGCCTGGTGGTAAGGACGCTCTTTGGGTGCCTGCATCACATAAATCAGAGGCTGGATTCCAGCCCCGCCTCTGTTCATGGTTACAGCTTCTTGTTAACTCAGACCCAGGAGGAAGAAGCAGTGATGTTTCAGGTTGTTGGTTAACTGCCAGCCCCATGGGAGACCTGCATTGTATTCCCAGCTCCTAGCTTCAGGCTGGCTTAGCCTTTGACTGTTGAGGGCATTTGAAAAGTGAACCAATAGACAGAAGTTCTGGCTCTATTTCCCTGCTTCTGAAAAAAATAAAAAAAAAATGGAAAAAGATAAAAACTAGATTGTGGGGAGCAATCCGGACTAGACTAGGTTACTCGAATTAAGACTTGTTCTATGCATCTGCTCTCCCACAATGTGGCGTTGGGAGAGAAGTAAACAGCTTCTACACAGGTGCCTCCAGTTCAGCCAATAAACTGTAGGACTTGCTCCTGATTGGAGGAGAGCAGCGTACTCGGCGTGTGGGCAGCCGAGTTGGGATTGGCGGAGGAGGACTATAAAGGAGGAGAGAGACGGCATGCACCGGGAACATCTATGGGGAACATCTAAGGGAACCAGTGCAGCCCCCGAGAAAGCCGGCCGGCGGTGTGCCGCTCCCCTGCGGAAGTGGGGAATGTGGCCAGGGGGAACTGCCCTTCCACGGAGGTGGAAGGGATAGTAGCCAACCCGGGAAGAACCAGCAGCAAACCCGGGGAGGGCCGAGCAGACGAAAGAACAGCGCAGGGTCCTGTGTCGTTCCTCCACGAAGAGGGGGAGCGACATAATGGTGCCGTGACTCGGATATGAAGCCTAGGCAGGGTTTAGTGTCGTTCCTCCACGAAGAGGGGGAGCGACACTAGATCATTTTGTACACAGTATTATTTATTTATTTTTATTTATTTATTTATTTTGACAGGCAGAGTTAGACAGTGAGAGAGAGAGAGAGAGAGACAGGGAGAAAGGTCTTCCTTCCATTGGTTCACCCCCTAAATGGCTGCTACAGTCAGCGCACTGGGCAGATCCAAAGCCAGGAGCCAGGTGCTTCCTCCTGGTCTCCCATGCGGGTGCAGGGCCCAAGGACTTGGGCCATCCTCCACTGCCTTTCTGGGCCACAGCAGAGAGCTGGACTGGAAGAGGAGCAACTGGGATAGAACCGGTGCCCCAACCAACCAACCAGAGTGCCGGCGCCACAGATGGAGAATTAGTCTAGTGAGCCGCGGCACCGGCGGGCTTATTATTTAAATTTGTTTACAGAAAGCAATAGATTAGAATGTACATTTAGAATTCATACACTGCATATATTTTATAAACAGTTTTTAAAAATTATAAATTAGAGAATCATATCTATGCATCAATTTTTTAATAAAATAAAAATATTCAATTTAAGAATTTATTAATCAGTATCCTCTAGTATTTGATTGTTTAAGATTGCCATTTCCAATGTATAAAACTTTTCAGCTTTAAAAATACTAATATTTTAAAATACTAAATAATATTTTACTGTGTCTTTAATTATAGTTTTGTTTTGCTGCCCATAGAATTTTTACATAAATATCATCTATAGTTATTTATTTCCAGTAAAACTCCTACTCTGGAATGCAAACAAGCCAGAAAAGAGTGAAGGAGAAAAAGAAAAGGAAAAATGCATCTTCAGTGTACTTAGACATAGCGAGCAGCATTTGAAAGCCCACACATGAAGCAACTTGTTAGTTTAGAGAATAAGCAAGTAAATGACTAGCAGACTGGAACCTTTCCTGACAGAACAATGCGTGGATGAGCTGAGGCCATTAGTCTCTGAAAGAAAGCTGGTCCCATTACTAGTAATTACAGTTCATCAGCAGCAATTGTGTTGACCAAGATATAGATCAAGCGCAGGAACTCACTTAACAGGACTAGTGAGGGTAGTGGAGGGTGAAGAAAGCCTGACTGAGCTCAGCAAGCCATTGAGTCACCTGGGCAGAGGCGTCTTTGCAGTCCCAGCTCACACCCAACCCATAGCACAGTGTAATAGTTTCTTGCCAGTCCTGTGACATAATAGCATGATGCCAGTGCCTTTTAATCTTTGCTGCTCAAAATGTGGTATGAGATCCAGCTGAATTGGCATCATCTTGGGGTTTGTTAGATATTTAGATCCCTAGACCCCATTACAGAACCAGGAAGCCAGGATCTGCAGAGTAACAAGAGCCCAGGGTGATTCCTGTGTACCTTAAGTTTGCAGAATACTGGAATTCTCAAACAAGGAGTGCCTTCGACCTAATTGTGATGTGGCCTCACATCTATCCAGGCACAGCTTCTTACAGAGGGACAAGCTACTATAAGTTGCCCTCCAATTTATTATAAAAGTAACATGTTTGGAATGAGAAAGCCGTTTTTTCTCTTGTGTTTCTTGAATCTGAGATGGCATGAATTCTCACACAAATCGGGTAGGATGGCCTTTGGGAAGGAAGAGGTGGGCCAGGTCTGTGTAAACAGTACAGCCTGCAAAGCCTTTCATTAAATTAAACCACGTCTGTTTGTGTTGCAGCACTGGCTTCCAAGAGGCCAATGTATTCCTCACAGATGATACTCATTTTTACAGCTGCCCAGAGGTAAGCATCATCATAGTCCCTCTTCACTCATGTGGGCAAAGCATCCAAATCCTGCGAAAGTTAAGTAATTCGGGCAGCTCATTCAGTGAAAGTTTTGAGAACAACAACAACAACAAAACCCAGTATTTCCTGTCATTCGATGTAATGCATTACTTTCCGTGAATGCAAAAGTCTATTGTAATGTACTAGACACCTTCATTGATAACTGAATTGCAGACGAATTAGATTTGACCTCGTAGATTTTGGGGAGTTGTTCTCTGTATTAAAAGTAATTTTGGTAAATGTTGTTAAAGAGTACAAGATATACATGCATTTATGTTAGTGCAAATGCAAAAGGAAGGGAAAAAGGGGTCTCCCACAAATAAAGACTTTGTCTATTCTAGTTACTTTACAATCACTATCCTGGTTGTTTCTGACAATATGACAAAAGGTATTATTCTTGCCTTTCCAATGTGGAAATTGAGCCCAAAAAAGGGCACTTAATTGATTTGCCTTACAGAGTAAGTACAAGGGGCTGGATGCAGATGCTTTCTCTCTGAAAGGAAGGCTAGCTGATTACTACACCAGAGTGGCCCGCTCACGGTACCAGTGAGGATCACTGCACACACTGTGTACTTCTGCAAAGTGGTTATCTGTTACTCAGCTAAACTACAAAAGTACTAGGCTTTACACCAATTATACTTACATTAATTCCTTTTCCTACGCCTTCTATCCTGTTTGTTCCTTCTTCCGTGGCCCAATATTTTAAATTCTCAGGTCTGCTGCTGCTTGCTTGTTTTATATCCATGTGTCTCCACAATGTTATTACTCTATTACTCAATGAATTAATTTGCACATTGCTTACTGACTTTACACTTTGATAATTGAAGATTTACCCTGTATGTATTTTCTACCTTTATCTATTTTTTAGATGTTATTCCTGAGGTTACTAATTATCTTATTTATTTAATTTGTTTAGGTTCATATCTTCATTTGTTTCCAAAAACTCCAATGGGTATGTCAAACTCCCATTTAATAATAATGATCCAAAGTGCCTGAACTCTATGAATTCAACATTTTTCCCTTGAGGTCGCCCCTTCATGCTCCCTGCGCTCTTGCTAAAGCTTGATCATTTCCTCTGAAGTTCTGTGTGGAGCTTAGGATCCCTGGGCCTCCTCTCCCAACCCACAGTGCTGGATTTGCTGTGTTCGGAATCTGATGTTTCTCTCTTTCTTGATTGACCTACCATGTTGTGAAAGTACATCCTGTAATAGTTCCCTAAGAAGTATTATTTAGGAAGTGTTATGAATCTTTTCATGTCTTGGACCTGTTACAACAATCAGTTGGTATGTTTAGCTGGTATTCTAGTTACATATTGCTGTGTAACACAGCATCCCCAAATTTAGTGACTGTGCAACACCTCACTCCAAAATTTAGTGGCAATAATATCCATTTTATTACATTCTCAAATTTTATGGGTCAGGAATCTGAGTAGGGCACGGTGTGTGTGCCATGTTTCTGCTCCACAATGTCTAAGACTTGAGAAAGCAAATTCACATGGCTGAGAAAGAGTCAAATGGCAAGGCTTGGATCCTTTGGAACATCTTGGTTCTCAGATCTGATCCTAGATTGGGTTCAGCTGAGGGTGTGAAGGGGTGTGACTACAAGGGACCTCTCTGTGAGGCTTGAGTTTTCTTATAGCATAGGAAATTCAAGGCTCTACAACACGTTTTATAACCATGATAGCTAAATATAAAACCCTAGATTTAAAATTCATTCTTTTCACTTTGAAATTTGAACAACTCAAGGCAAATATCTCATCTGGAAGTGAATGATTTTCAGTTTTATCTTTTCTTTTTCCATTTTCTTTTGTCATTTTAATTTTTTCAGTTTTGGCATAAGTTCTAACCTTTTGTTAGCTTTGTAAAGGTTTTAAATTTTTAAATAAAATTTAATTAAAAATTTTTAAAATTGTATTTATTTCAAAGTCAGACACAAACAGAGAGAGAAAAGGAGGGGGGGGAGAGAGAGAGAGAGAGAGAGAGAGAGATATTTAAATAGAGACAGACAATCACACAGAAAGAGATCTCCCATATGCTAGTTCATTCTCCAAATGCCTGCCACAGCAGGGGCTGGGCCAGGCTGAAGCCAGGAACCAGGAACCCCGTTCAAGTCTCTTCTGTGGATAGCAGAGATACCACTGCTTGAGGCATCACCTGCTGCCACTCAGAGTGTGCATTAGCAGCAAGCTGGAATCTGAAACAGAGACTGAACTCAAACCCAGGCCCTCTGACATGGGATGCAGGTGTCCCAGGGAGCATCTTAACCAAGAGACCAAACACTTCTTTGATTTGATCTTCTAATTATTGTATCTCTCTTCCAGTAATGCATGTTTTTTATTGTTTTGTTCAAGTTTGTAGATTTCCTCAACTTTATAGAATGACTCTGATATAGTCTGAATATTTATGTCCTCTCAAAATTCATATATTGAAATCTAATCCTTAACGGGATAATATTAGAAGATGGGAGCTTTGGCAGGACTTTGAAATCAATGCCCTTATAAAAGAGACCCAGGAGCTAACTGACCCCTTCTGCTATGTGAGGACACAGCTAGATTGTGTCATCTACGGGGAAGGAAGCCCACACCAGACGTCGAATCTGCTGACACTTAATCTTGAATTTCACAGCCTCTAAAACTGGGAGAAATAAATTTATCTTGTTTATAAACTAACAAGTTTATGGTATTTTTTAATATCAACCTGAAGGATCCAAGACATTCTTCAATATTTAAAAATATTTCATTTTTAATATGCAAGAACCTAATTTTTTCTTGATACTTATAGATAATATTCTATTTTTGGATCACGTATTTCAGTATCTTTTGTTTATCTGATGATATTAATGATGACAATGATTGGCTTTGGTATGCTGCCTGCCTGACTCTTTTTTCATTTCAATTATTTTTCCTCTACTTGTTTTAGTCTATGTTTTACCTTCAAGAACTTCTTAAAACCCTGGTAATCCTTTGTGAGAGTTACCTTAAAAGATGATATAAAGCATTGTGCATGTGTGATGTTGGGAGCTGGAGGAAGGGCACTTGATTTTAGAGGAATCATGGAGGAAAATTCTAGAATTTTTACAGAAATATGCTAATATTAATATCTATGTGTGTTTTTTCTCAATCTTTTAGTTTCTGTAAAGAATTCACCAATCTCTTGTATTCCATGTGTATGTCTGGATGTCAGTGTTCAGGGGACAGCTTGGCGCAGTTTCTGAGATGCCTCACCATTCACGTGCACCTTCATTAAATCTCACTGCCTAACAACTCTCCAATGCCCCTGTATCACAAGTAAATTTATGTTATTTTACCAAGATTGGAGCATGAATAATAGTAGAGAGATATGTGGTCTGATTCCTAATTCAGACTTCCAACCAATGATGTCTTTTGAACTCTTAGCTATTCAGGCCATTAGTGTTACTTAGTTCTTCCAAGAACTAAGTTTTTCAGGAGATCAGGGAAGAGCAGCACTGCCTGTCTTTCTTGTTCCTATCTTTTAAAGGACCAGTTTCATCTACTCTGTTATTTGTCCTAAGTCTACTTGCCAGGTTTAGAATAATGAGTGCATATTTACCTGACAGTAATCACCACTCCCATTTCTTTGTCTTATTGGCATGCATTCTCTTTTCCGTTTTGATTTCATTTCAATATATTCTATGGAGACAGTGGGAGATAAACATGTTTTGCTCTTAGGAGTAGTCTTAAATATTGTAACAATGCCCCCCAAATCCTACAGACTTAGGACCATAAATGTTCATCCTGCTCACATTATAGTCTAGTGGGGAGATGTGGAGTACAAGGGGCCACCATGTAGTAATTATGGATTCGCAATACCTTTCAACAGGATGCTTCTCTGTTTCCCAGACTCTGAAACCTTCTGGATTGTCTATGAATTATGGTGGGAAGTAAGTCCAGATGGAGGAGTTACCTATCACATTCGCATAGGTGGCTATAACTAAATTCCAGGGAGGCTCAGAACTGTACTCTAGCTGTGTCCCTATGAAAACACATATGCCTCTGCTGGGAGATTATTTACCTGCTGTCATTTGATCACTAGTCTTTAATATATGCTCTTTCCGAAGTACACTCATTAAGTAGAACATAGAGGAAAAGATAGCTCAATTTCTCATTTTTCCGTATAATATATTATTTAGGATATATATATATATATACACACACACACAAATACAAAGTCTAATTTATGATAACCACCATGTTGAAAATTGATATAAAACTGAAGAAGTAGTTCCTTGACATAATTGGTAAAAGTAATCTTCTCTTTTAAAAATTATTTATTTGAAAGGTAAAGCAATAGAGAGACAGACAAAGAAATCTTGCTTCTGCTAGTTTACTCCCTAAATGCCCACAACAGCCAGGACTGAAAACCAGGATCCAGGAACTAGTCTGGGTTTCCTATACGGGTGGCGGGAACCCAAGTACTTGAGCCATCACCTACTGCCTCCTAGAGTGTATATTAGCAAGAAGTTGGATTGTAAACAGAGCCAGGATTTGAATATGGATGCAGGTATCACAAGCTGTATAAAAGTAATCTAATTTTGAATCATCTGACTATAATTTCCACATCTGTGAAATAAGAGTTGTTCTTAGTACTCTTGTACTTATGCACTTTGTGGATAATATAGAAATAATTCTCTACCTAGGGTATTCTTTTCATAGCTTGGTAGTAAGGTGAAATGGAAATGACAGGAACAAAACATTTGTCATGGAGCCAGCATTGTGACTCGGTGAGTAAAGCCACTGCCTGTGATATTGGCATCCCGTAAGAGCGCTGGCTGCTCTGCTTCTGATCCAGGTCCCTGCTAATGTGTCTGGAAAGGCAACAGAAGATAAATCAAGTTCATGGGCCCCCACCAGCCAACGGGGGAGACCCAGTTGGAGTTTGAGGCTCCGGGTTTTGGCCTGACCAAGTCCTGGATGTTGCAGCCATTTGGAGTGTGGACAGTAGATAGAAGATCTCTTTCTGTTTCTGTTCTCCCTCTCTCCTTCTCTTCGTGTCACATTGCCATTCACAAATAAATGTTTTAAAAACCTCACTTTTTTGTTTTAAAGACAAAACACTTATTAAGGACAGAAATGGAGAAAACAAAATTAGTCTTTTTTTTTCCCCTACAGGGTTGGTTTCAAGTCATGAGTTCTACTGCCCAAAACTCAGAGCAGGCTATCCAAATGGTTGTTTTACGTGCATTTCACCTACTGTGGTTCCTCTAGCTCCAACTGAGTGTGAGTTTTAATGCTAAGTACTATCATTTTCAACTTTTCTCTCTAGTAAGTGGGTATGATTGACGTTGCATTTTATTGAGTAGCTAATTCCGCAATCAGTTAAGTCTCATCCTATGGAAATCCATGTTTATACATGTCTGGCTGAAGAAGTTTTGTGTTTTATTTAAATTAAAATAGGTGTTTAATTGTGTTATAAATGCTGTCAGTTCTCAATACTAAGAAAACATAAACATTTATATAGTATTCTACTCTTCTTGTTGTCCCTGAATACTTGAAGCAGTAAATTCCTAGCAGTTAAACAAGACAATAAACAGGTTATATCCAAAACGTGTTTATTGGGAAGGTTTCCCACTCAGGTGTTCAGGTGTTCAGGGTGTTTTTAGTGCTGCTTCCTTCTGAAGGAACGTCCTTCTGTAAACCTTGCTTTTCCTCCTGTATGCTGGCAGAGGACACTGGAGCAGCCAACACACAAAACCACCGTTTGTGCATGGCTAAAAACCGTGGTGATTGTATAGCATCCTGGGTACTTCACATCCATGAAGCAGGAATTGGGGCTCTATACCACGTGCTTCTTGTGTTCCTCTTCTCCATTTCTGGAGAGGGATGGAAGAGGTCCTTTGTGAGAGGCATGTTTACGTGAGTAGGTGGTCACTGCTGGAAAAAAAGTTTTATGTTATATAACTAAAGTTAACCATCTGTTCATGTGTACAACTCTTTTTAAATATATGACTTTTTTTTTCTACATGATAAGTGGTCTTTCCCTTAGTGCCAGTATCACTCCCTGAGAGAAAGCTCAATGTTTGGATAGGCAGTAACCTTTCTGTTTTTCTTTTTCTTTTCATTTGCCAATTCCCAAAACTGTTCCAACTTTCCAAAATTGTTCCAAGCATGAAAACCCAGTTACAGAGTAGAAAAAATAGTGTGTGGAAAGCATACTCTGCTTCCTAAGGAGGTGGGACCAGAATGCGTAGCCAGAAGCTATCAGTAAATACAGATATTTTAACATTTCTATCACTGAAATTTATGTTAAAAAATCATAACATGTTAAATACTTAAAATGCTGTTCTCTCTCTAAAATTGTTCAATTAAGTCTATGTTCAAGGGTATGCCATATGTATTACTGTGACAGTTCTTTGGAAATATTCTAAACCAAGTGAAAAAAAAAAAAAACAGTAGTGAAAAGGCACCCTTGGACGTGGGGGTAGTAAAAACTCTTTGAACTTTTGTACAGCTAGACTTATTTTCTCTGCCATGGAATTTCATCCATATTTAGTGATTGATGGTAAAGAATTTGGGTAACCCAATGATTTGTCTCATCTTCCCAATATATCAACTGGAGTAGCAATCTTTCAGATATTTTCCTCTAGACTAGTTGAGATCAAAATTTCTTTATGAACCTATGGAATAATATTTTAATGTGTCAGCAGGTGAGAAAAAGTTGATCAGTTAATTGTATAGGTTGTGCTCTATGTGGAATGTTGGGAAATTCTTGTATTTCTAACATAATACCATTGTTTACTTTTAATAAAAGTGATATAACTAAAATAATTTATCTTTTAGTCTCTTTTAAAACAGGACATATTCTTATATATGAGACCATGAAATTAAACATAAGTCCCACAAATAATAAATCATTAGGACACAAACTGGAATCCATAATAAAGAACTACTTGCTAAAATTTGCCAATTGTGAAAATATGTAGACACAAAGATTTCCATGAAAAATTTTTGATTGGAAGTATGAGATTTGAGCCCATTTGCTGATGTTTTCTCCATCATCCTGTACCAAAATTGCTACTTATGTGAAAAAAGATTTTAATTGTGAAATATATTTCATCAGTATTTTTGTCAATATCTCCCCAGTTTCTTTGAAAACTTTGCAATATCTACTCTAAATTCTTCAAATTTCTCTTTCCCATGATTCTTTTTTTTAATTTTTTATTCTTTTTTTAATTTTTATTTTTTTAACTTTTATTTAATGAATATAAATTTCCAAAGTACGATTTATGGATTACAATGGCTTCCCCCCCATAACGTCCCTCCCACCCGCAACCCTCCCCTTTCCCACTCCCTCTCCCCTTCCATTCACATCAAGATTCATTTTCGATTATCTTAATATACAGAAGATCAGCTTAGTATACATTAAGTAAGGATTTCAACAGTTTGCTCCCACACAGAAACATAAAGTGAAAAATAATAGATGATTTTTTTTTAAATGATGATGAAATCAGATCAGACCTATTGTCATGTTTAATCCCAGTGAGAGTCAAGTTGGGAGTTGATAATTTCTTTTTTTTTTTTTTTTTACAGAGGATCAGTTTAGTATGCATTAAGTAAAGATTTCAACAGTTTGCACCCCCATAGAAACACAAAGTGAAATATATTGTTTGAGTACTCGTTATAGCATTAAATTTCAATGCACAGCACATTAAGGACAGAGATCCTACATGAGGAGTAAGTGCACAGTGACTCCTGTTGTTGACTTTACCAATTGACACTCCTGTCTATGGCATCAGTAATCTCCCTATGCTCCAGTCATGAGTTTCCAAGGCTATGGAAGCCCTCTGAGTTCTCCGACTCTTATCTTGTTTAGACAAGGTCATAGTCAAAGTGAAGGTTCTCTCCTCCCTTCAGAGAAAGGTACCTTCTTCTTTGAAGACCTGTTCTTTCCACTGGGATCTCACTCACAGAGATCTTTTTGCCAGAGTGTCTTGGCTTTCCATGCCTGAAATACTCTCATGGGCTTTTCAGCCAGATCCGAATGCCTTTAGGGCTCATTCTGAGGCCAGAGTGCTATTTAGGACATCTGCCATTCTATGAGTCTGCTGAGTATCTCACTTCCCATGTTGGATCACTCTCCCCTTTATTTATTCTATCGGTTAGTGTTAGTAGGTACTAGACTTGTTTATGTGCTCCCTTTGACTCTTAGTCCTTTCATTATGATCTATTGTGAACTGAAATTGATCACTTGGAATAGTGAGATGGCATTGGTACATGCCACCTTGATGGGATTGAATTGGAATCCCCTGGTATGTTTCTAACTCTACCATTTGGGGCAAGTCAGCTTGAGCATGTCCCAAATTATACATCTCTTCCCTCTCTTATTCCCACTCTTATGTTTAACAGGGATCACATTTCAGTTAATTTTCAACACTTAAGAATAACTGTGTATTTCCCATGATTCTTTATCATTGCCTTAACTATGTTGATTTTTGCTAAAAAACAGATTACTCTTTAGGTTGAAATTGCTAATAATTGACTCTTGCTTAACCTACAAAAATAACAATTCCATCTGGTTCAATCTAAATGTTGGTAACTCAATTTTCTGAGTTTTTTTTTTTAATTTTAGTTAATTAATTTATTTGAAAGGTAGATATATATATAGAGAGAGAAGGAAAGACAGAGAGAACCAGATCTTCAATGGCCTGCTGTCTTACTCTCCAAATAGCTGCAATGGCTGGGACTGAGCTACACCACAGCCAGAGCTGGGAGCTTCCTCCAGGTCTCCCATGTAGGTTGCATGGGTCCAAGTACTTGGTCCATTTTCTTCTGTTCTTGCAGATGCATTTACAGGGAGCTGGATTGGAAGTGGAGCAGCCAATATTCCAACTGGTTTCCGTATGGGATATTAGCATTGCAGGCAATGGCTTTACCTGCTGCATCACAATGTTGTCCCCAGTGAGGTATTTTTTTAATCCTAGATTTCTCAACCATCAAAGTTAATTGCTCACAATTAAATATATTGTCAGTTCTAAATCTCTTGTGTCTCAAATCTCTTTACTCATTTCCCAAATGTAGCCAACACTTCTGAATGGTCAAATTACAATGTTATCTCTTCTGAATTCTACTTCTCTTTGCTCAGTATAGCTTTTTTGAAAAAAAAAATTATTTGAAATGCAGAGAAGTAGAGGCAGAGAGAGAGATAGAGAGAGATAGAGAGAGGTCTTCCATCTATTAGTTCATTCCCCAAATGACTGTACCTGCCAGAGCTGTGCTGATCCAAAACCAGGAGCCAGGAGTTTCTTCCAGGTCTCTCATGTGGGTGCAGGGGCCCAAGGACTTAGACCATCTTCTATTGCTTTTCCAGGCACAGCAGAGAGCCAGATTGGAGGTGGAGTAGCTGGGACTCAAACCAGCACACATATGGGATTCCAGAACTGCAGGCAGGGGCTTTCCCTGCTACACCACAGTGCCAGCTCCTCGTTACAACTTTTTAACACATTGACATTGCTTTAGGAACTGTTAACCCCTCTGACGTGTTCACATCTTGGCAGTCCTACTTTTCTGACCTCTCTTTATCTCTCTTTACGGCTTCTCCTTGCTACATGAAGGCACTTAAAAAAAAAAGTTCATGGAAAAATGGAATTAAATGATAAGGTTTTTTTTGTTTTGTTTTGTTCTGGTGTAAGCATTTTTTTGAGATCCATGCATCATTTTCTCAGAATACACATTTTCCATGAGCTTTTTAAATAACTCATGCATTTTAACTGTGTATCTTCCCTAAGTTGGATCCATCCTCTTTTGCCTTTAGTTTTTCTTCTTTGGAGCAGCCATATATGATAATTGTATTGATGATTGCTCTGGTCTGTGTTGTCTTACCCCACATTAAAGATCTTACCCTCCATACCTTATGGAGAGACAGAATTTGGAGATGGAACTTTTAAATAGGTGAGGAAGTTAAAATCAAGCTATTGGGGTGGCCCTAATCCAACCTGATTGGTGTCCTTACAAGAAAAGGAAATTTGGGCACACAGAGAGACACCAGGAATATACTCTCACTGAGGAAAGACCACATGAGGACATGGGGAAGATGGCCATCTGTGAACCACAAGGGAAAAAAACCTTCAAGGAAACCAATCCTTGCCAGCACCTTCATTTTGGTCTTCTAGCCTCCGGAGTTGGGAGAAAAGAAGTGTCTGTTGCTCAAACCACCCAGACTGTGCTATTTTGTTTTTGCGGCCCTAATAAATCAGCATAAGAATCTGATCTTTCCCAGTTTACTACTGCTATGGAACAGGACTTCCTAGTAGATAGTTTGTAATAAACAAATTGTTTATTATAACTCGACTGCCTGGGGGAAATTTATACACATGAATCTGTTGTGTTGAGGCTCTTAATGCACATGTTATTAAAGGCTCAGATTTTCAGCAGTAAGGAAACATCTGACTCAGTGGTTCGCAGTAAGATTGACTTGTTTATAGGAATTGTTCTTTTTTTCATTGCTTGGTGCCTCATAACACCCTGAGAAACACACTTTGGAATGCGCCAGTCCATGTCTCCCATTCTAGCTGCTAACTGTGTTTCCATGTGTACATCTCTACCTGTTTAATATACCTGGATATAATTATTTTCCTTGGAAATTTTGTTCATTTTGATTTCTCTATTCCTGCTACCTTGGTTCCCCTATTATATCTGCTAATTTCTTACATAGTTTTCTTTGTTTCCCATAGTGAATGGATAAAATGGTCTACTAGTTCTTCTGTACATGTTTATTCCTTTATAGTTTATCACGGCTTGTTGAGATTTTGGTCATAAATCTCTACATGTTCTTCTTTAGTTTCTCTTCATTAAGGCTAATCATACTACAAGATGCTATCAGGCTCAAATTCTCACATTTCATTTATCATCAAGACTGATTTTACCATAAAATCCTTCTTCTCAAAAACCTTTCATTATTCTTGATCATTACTAGTTTATGATAAAATTAACCAAGGACATTAAAGATCTCTACGATGAGAATTACAAAATCTTAAAGAAAGAAATAGAAAAGGATACCAAAAAATGGAAAAATCTTCCATGCTCATGGATTGGAAGAATCAATATCATCAAAATGTCCATTCTCCCAAAAGCAATTTATAGATTCAATGCGATACCAATCAAAATTCCAAAGACATTCTTCTCAGATCTGGAAAAATTGATGCTGAAATTCATATGGAGGCACGGGAGACCTCAAATAGCTAAAGCAATCTTGTACAACAAAAACAAAGCCAGAGGCATCACAACACCAGTTTTCAGGACATACTACAGGGCAGTTGTAATCAAAACAGCATGGTACTGGTACAGAAACAGATGGATAGACCAATGGAACAGAATAGAAACACCAGAAATCAATCCACACACCTACAGCCAACTTATATTTGATCAAGGATCTAAAACCAACTCCTGAGCAAGGACAATTTATTCAAAAATGGTGCTGGGAAAACTGGATTTCTTTGTGCAGAAGCATGAAGCAAGACCCCTACTTTATACCTTACACAAAAATCTACTCAACATGGATTAAAGATCTAAATCTATGACCTGACACTATCAAATTATTAGAGAACATTGGAGAAACCCTGCAAGAGGCAAAGACTTCTTGGAAAAGACCCTGGAGGCACAGGCAGTCAAAGCCAAAATTAACAATTGGGATTGCATCAAATTGAGAAGTTTCTGTACTGCAAAAGAAATAGTCAGGAAAGTGAAAGGCAACCAACAGAATGGGAAAAAATATTTGCAAACTATGCAACCGATAAAGGTTTAATAACATTTAAGGTCTCTTCAAACATTATTCTAATCTACATTCAACTTCCACACATTGCTCTCTTTTGAGAATTCTCCAGTCATTCCAGAATTATCTGAAAATTCTTTAATTGATCAGAGCGTGCCAAACATTTCCTAAATAGCACTGAATTCAGAGACTGCAAATATCTGCTGTGAGTCAAATATCCTGCTAGTTCTGAGATGCTATGCAGCTTCTACCTCCGCTTGCCTTTGGAAATTCCATGCTTCCTGACAATGGGATACAATATAACAGTCATTGTAACACATTCATTTGTCTCACAATTGCTGTGTATTTACCAGTTGGTCAATTCACTGGGGAAACAACAGTAAATTAAATCTAATAGGAGAGAAAAACAAAAAGAAAACAAATGCATGTTTTAGACATTTATATTTGTTATGAAAAAATACATAAATGTGATACAGAGTACAGCTGGAGGGAAAAGAAATGTTGAGAGAACACAAGAAAACTTCAAAGGAGCCACCCTGGGAAAATCTGTGGTAAGAGTATTGCTGGCAGGGGGGATAATTGTGAGGCTCCTGAGGCATGGGAGAACTTAAATGTTTGGAAAATAAATTGAATTATTAACAATTGGGTTTAATTATTCTATATTATGCCTATAGTCTTAAGTAATGTGCCTTTTCTTTCTCATTGACTATGTTAAAATGCCCCTGTTCACCCCAAGCCAAGACTGAGTCATCTGTAAAGTCTTCATGGCCACAGTCTTCTGAAGCACATTGTTCCTCCATGGAGTTCTCAGCATGCATTGGACTGCCCACTGCACACTGATGTAAACAAAGATCCACACTGATATCTACCTCATGTGCTGTTTAACATTTTGAATATAATTATTATTCTTGCTTTATTATTAGATTATATATTCCTTAATGAAAGAGATAATACATTACATTTTCCAAACATTCAATAACCCTTTATCAGAGTGTTAGTGGCTATAATTGTTGCACAGAAAAGAAAAACTCTGTCAATAAATATGACACACAGCCTTGTATAAAACTTTAGTAGACGTGGAGTGATTAACAGTAGAGTTGGGTATGGTTTATGCATTATGATAAACAATTCTAATATAAGGTGTCAACAATAAGAGAAACTTGGTGTGGGGTATATGGGAATTATTTGTACAATTGTACAATTTTTTTGGGAATTTAAAACTATTTCTAAATAAAAAGTTTACAGATTTTTAGCTCAAAACAAAAGAAAGAGCAGAGTCTATATTTGCATCTTGAAACTTTCGAGCAATGAAACACATCGTGTGATATTCTGCTAAGTCAGTTTTTCTGTGGTCAGAAACACATCAAAATGAGATTACACATTTTTAAAGTTTTTCCAAGAGAACAGTCCACATAGGCATGGTTGCTGTGTATGGTGACTATGGCAATGAAGAAAGACAAATAGTCAGGCTCCCAAGCCCTCCTAGGAATCCTGGACCCACCTTCTGCCACGGCTTTCACCACTACTAAAATAGTCCTCAGGATACATATGCAGAGATCAGATCCAAAAAAAAAGCAATTTCTTTTAGTTTCTCCTGGTCTTTAACACCAACTCCTGTGCAATTTCCAGGTAAACTGTGGAATCTCCTTGTGAACCACAAGGTCCGTCTTGTCCTCTTGGCTCAGTATCTAGTACAATGCAGACCTGGTCTCATCCCCCCACCTCTCTAATTTTGGCATTAAAAGGATTAATGCCATCAGTTTCGATTGTATACAAGAAGAAGTGAAGAGGGGTGCTCATTGTGGAGCAGCGGGTAAAGCTGGCACTTGGGACACCATAATTCCTTATTGGAGTGCCTGCCCAGCTTCCTGCAAATGTGCCTCGGAGGCAGCAGCTGATAGCCCAAGTACTTGGGTTCTTGCCATTCATACGGGAGATCTGGATGGATTCTTGGCTCCTGGCTGTGGGCTGGTTCATACCTGGATGTTTCAGACATTTAGGAGGTGACCCAATGAACAGAAGATTCTCTCTCTGTGTCTTTCCCTCTCAGTCATACTGCCTTTCAAATACAAAAATAAGCTTTACAAAAAATCCAGATGAATATAAATGAAATCTGTGTGGGGAAAAAGCAATACATGAAAGAAAGAAAACTTTTCTAAAGTTTGGAGCAGACTTATCTAATGGTTCAGGTCCTGCACGTCCACAGCACAAGGAGAATTGTGCAGTGGAGCATTTGAATGAGGAAGTAGAGGTAAATTTTATAACTTACTACTATAGCAAGGTGGTATGAAAGGAAGATTCTCATCATTTGCATAGGGAGGGCCAACCTAGAACAGTCTTCTTTCCTCATTTCTGAATCAAGTCCCATGTAATCAACTGAGAATGAGAGTGTAGAATAGTGTGCACTATCTCAGATGCAATACTTATTGTATTGTTTAAATTAACTTCTAATATATAAGAATTATAGGATGTTGAGTTGGTCACTTCTACTACATAGTGATGATCATATATTCTTTCCTGGAGTTGATATGATTATTCTCTGAAAAACAGTATCTAGAATACAGTGGGTGCTTAACTAATTATTTGCTATCATTAGTATTCTGATATTTGAGGCTACCTCAAAATATTATTAGAATTAAAAGATAAGTTTATTTTCATAAAAATTTACTTAAATCCATGCATAATTTTAATCCCCTCATTCATTGCTTCTATGAGTATAAAATGTAGAAAATACATGCTATGGAGTTACATGACTTAACATTTTTCTCTAAAATACTAAGGGTAACAGGTTTATCTTGTTGTGACTCTAATGCCCTGCATTTGTAAGGACAATTTAATTTCTTTAAGAACTTTCTTGAATATTTTCTCAAATGAAAAAGATCTCTTAAATTTTTGCAGCATGAATCAGAAGGACATGATATTATAGCCAGTTTTATAACATGATAGGAAGACTTAGTCAACACTTACCCTCAACTCAATATAATGGTTTCACCTAATTTGTATTACCAAAACATATACAAAAATAGCTAATAATTTAAAGATGTTTTAAAAATAGATGCTTATAAATGTGCTATTACTGGTATACTGGTTATTTAATTCAGGAAGTCTTAGTGTGTTCATTTGAAATATTCACTAAAAATGCTCAATGTGTAGAAAAAGTGCAACTAGGAACACAAAAGGACAATTAATTAGATATTTCCATTTTAAGATTAACAAAATGACTTTTAATCCTAAAATTATTTGTTTATTTACTGTTTATTTAAATATTTTAAACATTACTGCCTTCTTAACCTCCTGTGTAATTTCAAACTTGCACAAACTTGTAATACGTAAAAACTGATTTAGGGTTTAATGGAGATATGGAAAAGAGGTAAGGTAAAGTAAAAATTATTGATGTCTGTCATTCTGTAAGTTTTCTCCTTTTCTACATTCTTAGAGTCTTCTTAGCTTTTACTTCTGTTTTGTATATTCTCTTCACCTTTACTTGGGAGGCAGAGGGCAGATTTCTCACCCAGGTTGTGGGAGTTATTCCACAACTTCAAACAGTTTTGTGATACTAGACATCTAGAAAAAGAAGAGTGAAGATATTTAATTCCATCAAAGAGAAAAACTGATTTTAGACATTTGTCAAATATGCTTTGTAAAATCCTGAAGGTGTTTAGTTCAGTCTTGTGAGTTTTAGTTACACACCTAATTTCAATCTTTAGATAAATGAAATTTTAAAATTATAGTTTGAGGATCACATCATAGTATATTTCATTATAGTTTATGAAAAATATAAGAGATATGATTTAAAAATATTTTGAAAGTGAAAGTAACATTATTTAAAATACACCGCATTCCAGCCAGCGCAGCGGCTCACTAGGCTAATCCTTCGTCTGCAGTGCCGGCACCCTGGGTTCTAGTCCCAGTTGAAGTGCTGGTTCTGTCCCGGTTGCCCCTCTTCCAGTCCAGCTCTCTGCTGTGGCCTGGGAAGGCAGTGGAGGATGGCCCAAGTCCTTGGGCCCTGCACCCACATGGGAGACCAGGAGGAAGCACCTGGCTCTTGGCTTCAGATGGGCACAGCGTGCCGGCCTCAGCATGCCAGCCATAGCGGCCATTTGGGGGGGTGAACCAACGGAAAAAGGAAGACCTTTCTCTCTGTCTCTCTCTCTCACTGTCTAACTCTGCCTGTTAAAAAAAAAAAAAAGAAAAAAGAAAATATACCGCATTCCAAACTTACATAAATTTTTTTCTGTATTCTGTTTTTAAAATTTTATAGTAATTCTTTGACAATACTGAGAAAGGTTAATGATACTTGATCAATGAGAATAAATCTGGCATTTGAACATTTGCTTGCCTGGCCTCGAGTTGGTATGCAGCCAAGCTCCCAAATTCTAGGCATACTATAACATTTTTGGAAGTAAATTTACCTAAGAGATTAAAAAAATTTATGTTAAGTAAGAAAAATGCTATTTTCTCTAATTAATGCTGATTTAGGAGATAGAGTAGCACTACAAATAAATGTGTTTGCGAGCTAGTGAAAATGCCATTTTCACTCTCAGTTTCCTGTACACTTGTAAAAAGATGAAGTGATTTGATAAGAAGATTGGTAATTAAGGCACCATGATCACCTTGCTCTGCACATGGTTCAGACAATGACTCTTCATTGTATGTAGGCAAGGAAAATGGAGAGGTTGATAAGAAGAAACTGAGAAGTCAATGCTGCACCAAATATTTATACTCTTCCGAGACTTTTCCTTTACATTTTATGTGAATCCTCACAGGTGGCCTCTCATCAGTTTGACTTCAGAGATTTTTTAAGTTCCTTCTGACACTGACTCACAAGCCTCACTATGGCACAAAATCTCTAGGCGAGGAGATATGCAGGATACATAAATATCCACTTAAAGCATGCATACAATGGCAATATGTCATTTGAGGACATAGTGACTTTAAACAACAATTGCAGATGATCTCTCACATTTTAAGAGTGAGCCAAATCCTTTCGGTGCTAAGCAGAAGTTAAAAAACCAGTTTCTTAATACCCAGTTGTGAATATAATGTATATCATATACTACTCACGATCTCTAAAAGGAACATTGTGTCTTGAGTAGTTGGCATACAGAACCTTGAGGAAAGGTGGTTGCATAAATAGAACTGGCAGAAATATGGCCACCACAGGAGGAGACGTTTCCAAGAAGAAGGGTGTGGTTCCAACTTCGAGGTGGCAGACCGGCCAGAGGTGGGCAGGGCTCAGCTCTCCCTGAGCTTACACTGGTCATTGCATTCTTCTTTTTTCAGCCTGTCATTTAAGTAATTTATGTAACTCTGGCACTGCCTTTCACTTTTAAGGTGGGTAGAACAGTTTAAGATTCAAAGCCACACAAAGCTGTAATGGAAATGAAATTGATATCATCATTGGAAAGGAGCCTTCTGCTTGGTCAGCCTAGAATCTTGGAAACACACAAATGGAGCAGTATAGTTTAATAGAAACTTCATTCTTTGTGGATGCAGATCATGAATCCCAGAAAATTAGGTGATCATTTTTCTTTAGATACAGCACCCAAATTTAAGTCTCTTGTTAGTCATGGGGGTGTATAAGTATATATGTGTCTTAATTCAAGACACTGGAACATAATAATACTGTAAACTGGGCGACTTACACAATAAAAGTGTATTCCTCACAGTTTTGGGCACAGAAGTCCAAGATGAAGGGCAGACATGCCAATATCTGGTGATGGCCCTCTTCTTGGCTTATAGGTCACTGTTTTTTTCACTGGATCCTCACATGACTGAGAGAGAGAAAGAGAGAGAGAGAGAGAGAGAGAGAGAGAGAGACTCTCTGGTGTATCTTGTTTTAATGTGCTAAACCCATTTATGGGGACCCCACTCTCATGATCTAATTGCCTCTCAAAGTTTCCACACTGAGGTTTGGAATTTCCACTTAAGGGTTTGGGAGTGGGGGTGGGGGGCTTGGGGTGGGAGATGGAGGATGCCAACACTGAGTGCATAGAATGTATGTGTTTCCATGTAACGTTTAGTAGATATATGTGAATTGGAGTAGTAAAGAAACTTCTCTCCTTCCTTATCTTCCTCACCTTCGACTTTCATCATCTTCTGATTTCCTATTTGCATAATTACTGAAGCATTAATGTGGAATATCTCTATTCTAATATTTCTAGAGAGTACTCATCTGCCTGACTTGGTCATGTCAGTTTCCTTATTTATTACTGAGCATTTTTCATAGCTGGAATAGAGGAGTGAGAATATAAGGATGACCAAAACACAGTATTTTCTCTTGTGAAGGTAATAGTTTACTGGAAGGTCCAAAAATGAAACAAAAATATCACATAAATGTATTTGAAGGACTTCAAAAGATTTGTTGAAAATGGAATTAAAATACATTTGAAGGACAGAGAGACAACGACATAAAGACAGATAGAGATCTCTAATCTTCACACTGCTGGTTCAGGCTCCTAATACCCACAATGACTGGGACAGGAGCAGGCCGAAGTCAGGAGCCAGGAATTCAGTTCAGGCCTTCTACATGGAAAGTAGGGACCTGTGGGGAGCAACTGAGACTAGCCTAAGTTACTGGAATTAAGACGATATAGCGCTGGGGAGGAGTAAACTTCTACGCAGCTGCCTCTCACCAACTTGACAAACTGCGGGAGCTGATCCTGCTCCTGATTGGAGGAGAGCAGCATGCTCAGCGTGTGGGTAGCAGAGCACGGATTGGCGGAAGAGGACTATAAAGGAGGAGAGAGACAACATGCACCAGGAACACCTGGAGGAACACCTGAGCAGCCCCCGAGAGAGCCGGCCGGCGGTGTGCCGCTCCCCCGCGGAAGTGGGGAAAGTGGCAGGGGGAACCGCCCTTCCACGGAGGTGGAAAGGACGGTAGCCAACCCGGGAAGAACCAGCAGCAAACCCGGGGAGGGCCAAGCAGACAAAAGAACAGCGCAGGGTCCTGTGTCGTTCCTCCACGAAGAGGGGGAGCGACAGGGACCTAACTATTTGAGTCATCGCCTTGTTGCCTCCAAGGATGCACGTTAGTAGGAAGCTGAATGAAATGCAGAGGTGGGACTTGAATAGAGGTACTCTGAGAAGTGTTGCAGGTATCCCAAAGGGAATCTTAACCTTTGTGACAAATGCCCACCACTTTTATGAACTTTTCATAAGAACCCAATCTATAATACATGACTTAAAAAGCTCATGGTATTATAACAACAGAATGGCCTATATAGGATAGGAAATTACAAAAGGCATTTTAACAAATCCACGCAAACTTTAAAAAAAATATTTCTTTATTGGAGATAGAAAAGAGAGAGAGAGAGAGAGAGAGAGAGTTTGTGTGTGTGTGTGTGTGTGTGTGTGTGGGTGAGAGAGAGGAGACTCCTACTCACTGTGCACCCCCCAAATGTTCACTGTGCACCCCCCAAATGTTTGCAATGAGCAGGCTGGTTGGGGGCCAAAGTAGAGAGTGAGGAATTCAATCCAGTTCTCTTGCATGGGTGACTGAAGCCAAGTTCTTGAGCCATCATATACTGCTTCCCAGGGTCTGAATTAACAAGAAGCTGGAGTCAGGAGCTAAAGTTGGAAATCGAACCCAGGTATCTCAACATGGCACATGTGAATCTTACTCATTAGGTAAGACATTGGCCATTGGCCTCAGAAGACCTGTGTGAATATAACATTTAAGGTGAAGGGAAGATGAAATCTGCATGGTCAAAATAGGCAAAAGCACATTTAGACACAGGGACTGGGGTATAAGGTTGAGATGCAATAAATAAATAAAGAAATAAACCCTAGAGTGTTGCTTCAGGGAGCGTGGCTTGATCTGAGGCCTGAGCAGAAGAAGTATGCCGCTACTTGGGAGAGGTTCTGGACTGTATGTGTGTTTTAGTGTCAATGGAGCAGATTTTAAAAGGTTTAAGCAAGTATAGGGTAAGACTAATTTATTATTTTAAGAATATCTATTTAGCTATGATGGGAGTTCACAGGAAAAGCGTCAAAAATGGACTAGAATCAATGGATGGTTTTTAGTTCAGTAATAAAATGAGATAAACTTAAGTAGTTTGAGGAGAAATACAGAAGGTGTGTGTGTTTTAATGGAGAGATGGTAAAGTCATGGACTGGGGAAGTGTCAGAGACAATGGAGAGATGCAAATCAACTTTTCTCTTTCTTGTGGAATCAAGAGGTATTTTCCATATGGTAGATGTCTGGGGATAAGAGCAGGTCATGGATGGCTTCCAAGTTTCTGTCATGTGCAGCTGTGTGGATAAGGCACCATTGCTGATATGAAGAACACTGGAAGAGAAGCTGTTTGGTGAGGATTAAAGCTGGATTGTAGCTATTTAGTGAGACGTAAACAAAAGGAAAGCTTATGGTGTTTCATTCCTTCAGGGACTGTTCATCCAATAAGCCCCACTATAGATAAACCCTGTGGTAGGTGTTGTGTCTGATGAAAGTATGTTCAACATGTGATTACTACTCTTCGAGATCTTCTAGTAAGTGTAGCTTCTTGATAGTGCTGGGCTTCAATTCACCTAAGTACCAAGCCATGTTCTGAAATTTAGTCTTCCAGACTCAGTTTTCTCATTATGTGAAGTATGGTCTGTGAACCAACAGCATCTGCATGACCCTGGAGCTTGTTAAAAATGCAGAATTCTCAAGCCCTGTCTCAGAGACATGAATCACAAAGTACACGGTGCAAGTCCTCTGGGTAATTAGTATACAAATTAAATTTTGAGAATTGTTTTAAATGATCTCTTATTTCCCAAACTCTATGTCTGGAGCTAAGTCCTATTCTTTCCCGCATGGGAATTCTGTGCGTGTGTGTGTGTGTGTGTGTGTGTTGTGATGCATCTTTGCCAGCACCTATTGGTGGGAGAGGTTGGAGCAGTTTATATTCCCAAAAAGTCTGTTCTGAAAACCCAATTGTACACATATAGGAAAGCTGGAATTATGCAGCCAGGAAATGGAGTGTTATACTTTCCTGCTTATTTGATTGAAAGTTGTTAACAATAAAACATGTTTTCCAGAATTAGTCTAGTGAACCTTAAATAGGCTATGGCTATATTATTTTGTTTAGGAAAATATTTTTATTCCTTAGAAAATTGGAAATGAGATATAGTTTTGTCAATGATCCAGAGTATGTTCCAAGATAAATGGTGAATAATATATTATGTGGCTAATAATTCGTGATCCGTATGAATCAGATATGGCAATAAATTATCATTACCATTATTATTATTTGTGAGAATGTAGTGGTAGAAAGTTGACTGACTTCTGTTTGGTGACCATAAAACCAAAGATACAGATGAAAGAAAAAACTTTCAAAGTATCAAAATCATGTTACTGAATTGGTGTCTTCTACTATCAATAATTTATTGCATAATTTGATAGAATAGATCAGATGAATAGAGTTTAAACTAATATGTTAAAATTATTTCTTTTTTAACTTAATTATATAACACATTTACTTTTAAATATATGTTTATTAAGAAAATAAGAGATTGTCAAATTTAAAAATCATATAATTCATGGATAATTATTCTTTTTATAAGAGAATTTCACATTATAGAAAGAATAAATTACATAATCTTGATACTAACCTCATCTCTTAAAGAATTACCTAATTTAGGCCAGCACCGCAGCTCACTAGGCTAATCCTCCGCCTGCGGCGCCAGCACCACGGGTTCTAGTCCCAGTTGGAGCGCCGGATTCTGTCCCGGTTGCTCCTCTTCCAGGCCAGCTCTCTGCTGTGGCCCGGGAAGGCAGTGGAGGATGGCCCAAGTCCTTGGGCCCTGCACCTGCATGGGAGACCAGGAGGAAGCACCTGACTCCTGGTTTTGGATCTACCAGCCTTAGTGGCCATTTAGGGGGTGAACCAAATAAGGAAGACTTTTCTGTCTCTCTCTCACTGTCTAACTCTGCCTGTCAAAAATAAATAAATAAATAAAATTTTAAATATGAATTACCTAATTTAGATAAGTGAAATTTGCAGGAACATTCTCAAAACAGACTTATTGTGAAAAGTGAGATTAATAGGTAGCATACACATCTTTACCTTATATATACAATTTACTTAATAGGATCAAAATAAACTAATTTCTAAATATAGTATTCATATTTTTCCTTTAAAAATTTAATCTTAAGTTTCCATGGGTATGTGAGTTACTTACCTAAATAAATGGTGAATTCCTAAATAACTAAAAGTTCAGGTTTTTCTTTTATTTTACAGAGAACTTCATCAATTAAGGTGGAATAGGCCACAATTAATGACATAAATCAAGTATATGTAAACAAATAAGCATCCTTAATTTTGTCCTAATTTTGGTTCTTATTTAGAGAAATTTTTGATATTGTGCAATTAAGTAACCATTGAGTAATTTCTCTTTAAATATCTATAGAACCTATCTCTCTACTAGCAAGTTTTGTGTACATTATCACAAAAGAAAAATTTTAAATATAGTCTGTTACTTCTTTTAAGCCCATTCACTTGAAATAGACACACAAACCAAGTGTTTATATGATTTAACATTTAATGTAGGGTCACTTGCCACAATCTTTTTAAAGTTCTTTATTTCCTTCTTGTTTTTTTATTCTTAAAGAAATTACATACAGTTTAATCAGTTTTGATGTGTTCATACATGCCTAGCACTTCTCTCCTTTATTAATGTACTAATCAGTCCCATAATCCTTAAAATGGACTGTGAACTCAAGCTGTCTTTGTTTACACCTGAAGTCTCCTTGGCAACCACAAAGACAAACTTACCAGACTGCAGGTGAATTAGAATGCCTAAGAGAAAAGTTGATAATTATTTGCCATCATATCAATATGTCTCATTTGTTCTTATTCTGAAGAAAATTACCACACATCGTAAATACTGAATCCATTTTTTTCAGTTCATGACAGGATATACAATGCTATTTTCTAGTTTAAATATTTAAAATAATTTTACTCGATAAAACATTAAGGCCTTTTATTTTGAACTCTATCATAAGAAAAAAATGTCTGAGTATATATGTGGGTAGGAGAGGGATGGATGTATATAATTCTAGACACAGAGAGATGTATGTATGTAGAAAAGAGCAAAGAAAGAGAACTTGGATTTGTTAGTTCACTCATCAAATACCCTTAACATTGGGCCCGGGCCAGGTCAAAGCTGACAGCTGATAATGTAATATAGGTGTCAGGAATCCAACCACTTGAGCCATCATCACTACCTCCTAGGATCTGCACAGGAAGGAAGCTGGCGTCATAACCAGGGGTAGGGTGTGAACCCAGGTACTCTGGTATTGGATGGGGGCATCTTAACTGCTGCACCCAATGCCAACCCTGATAGACTATATTAAATGTGGCCAAAGTATCATCATAGTATAGTAGTTTCCTCTGATCCATAGTTTTGCTTTCTGTGGTTGTTTTCCATCTACTGGTGAACTCCCTAAATGTCTGCAACAGGCAGGTCTGGGCTACGCTGAAGCTGGGGGCGGGAACTCTGTCTGGGTCTCTTGTGTAGTTGGCATGATCCCAAGTACTTCACTTATCGTCTGACTGATGCATGTAGCTGTAATTTGGAACAGAAGCAGAGTAGCTAGGACCAGGCACTTCAATATGGTACCCGGGTGTCCTAAGTGGCAGCCCAAACTTTCTACCTCTTGTCCACCCCTATTTTTTTTTTTTTATTAAGGTACTGATCATAAATCCTCAAAGTCCTAGCGAAGAATGTTTTTCAGTAGTATGACACATTTTATGTTCCTTTCTTTTTTCACTTTTTTTAATTTATTTTTTTTTTTTTATTTTTTTGACAGGCAGAGTGGACAGTGAGAGAGAGAGACAGAGAGAGAAAGGTCTTCCTTTGCCGTTAGTTCACCCTCCAATGGCCGCCGCAGCCGGCGCACCACACTGATCCGATGGCAGGAGCCAGGTACTTATCCTGGTCTCCCATGGGGTGCAGGGCCCAAGTACTTGGGCCATCCTCCACTGCACTCCCTGGCCACAGCAGAGAGCTGGCCTGGAAGAGGGGCAACTGGGACAGAATCTGGCGCCCCGACCGGGACTAGAACCCGGTGTGCTGGTGCCGCAAGGTGGAGGATTAGCCTACTGAGCCACGGTGCTGGCCCTTTTTTCACTTTTTAAACATGTATTTGAAAGGAATAGGGAAGAGGAGAGAGAAACTCCCATTTGCTAGTTCACTCCCTAAGTGCCTGCAACAGCTAGTGTCAGGCTGATCTGAAGCTGGGAATTGGGAAGGCAATACAGGTATCACACTTGGGTGGCAGGGATCCAATTACTTGAGCCACCACCACCGCTTCCCAGTGTCCAAATTAGCAGGAAGCTAAAGTCATGAACCAGAGTTGGGTATTGAACCAAGGAACTTCAACGTGGGGCAAGAGCTTCTTAACTGCTGGGCCAGTTGCCTGTCCCATATTTTGTATTACTAATTCTCCAGAAATAAACACTATTTTGTGTGCTGTGACTTCGGCTTAATAAAATTTTTCAAAAGTTCTGATGAACAGAGTATCCACATGTGCTATTCATAAGACAAAATGTAATAAAATTAACCCAGTAAAAACAATACAGGAAAAGCAAAAAGGAATGATATGCATTTTACTTTTATAAAGGAGAATTTATTTTAAATTAACTGGTCATTTCACAAAAAACCGCATGCATCGCTGGGCTTGTTCAATACAACAGTAGTAAATAGAGAAAGTAACTCAAAACACTGGTCCCTGAAGTCCGTATAATGAATTCCGTTTTAACCTGGTGACCCGAACAGCTCCACACCATGATACAGATGACAGGAACGTTCGATTTAATACTCTTAACTACAGGTTTGGAAAACAGTCTGTAATCAAGGGCAGGTGATTGAGAATCATTGATAAATCCAAACAAACTTCATCATTCAGAACCTAGTGGGATGGAAGCCATTTACACAAATAACTTCTTAACTGCTCTTAATTGATGGGCAAGTATATAATTTGTACTATTTTCCTCTAGACTTGCTCAATGAAAACACTTATTTCCTGTCCACTAATGACATTTGGTGCGAGATTTAGGACATTTGTGAAACATAGCCTGCCATTAATACTGAACATATTGATTGACATTTTATAACTGATCCCATGCAGTTTTGAGGGAAAAAAAACTAAATTGTTTTTGGATCAAATTTTCCATATCCAGATCTAAGTATACCTACCTGAAATGATTTCTGAAATAAAGTATGGAATAAATAAATGATTAAATGAATATTTTCTTCTTGCTCAGTGGTTCTCTCTCTCTCTTTCTCTCTCTCTCTCAGAAAGATTTAGCTGAAGGTTTTTATATTCCTGACTTTCATCTGTGACATCAAAATTCATACCACATGGAAGTAATTACTTCATGGACATATACTTCCTTTTCATCATTTTCAGTCATTCCTTTTCCTTTTGAAAATTCCCCCTTCATTTTATTTCTCTTTTGTTATCATTTACCAAAGCACTTGAATACTATAAAAATTGCCAAGTTTTCACAGAAAATGCTAAATTTAACAGATTCCGCACCACAGTGGATATTTTTGCAGGAAGGCAGAGCCATTGTCCCAGTGCAAAAGGGTGATTCTCTGTCCCACTTAAGAGAAGATATTTCATGGAGGGATGAGCGGGGCTGTCAATCCTCACAATATTGAAACTAAATGGAACAAAAATGAGTAGACAGGTACCAGATTTGCATCATTCACTGCCCAGGTACTGATGCTTAAACAACAGAAAAGACAATCTAAAAATAAGCTGAATTTTTAAAGTCTAACATAGAAAGATAAACAATTCATAATAAACCAGGAGGCAGTAAGAAGGCAATAGCAGTGTTAAAAATCTCCTGTTTACTCCCTTGCGAGCCTGTCTCACTGTGGGTCCACAATAGCTCCCCACTTGTGAAAGACAAGATTCTTAGGTTTAAAAGCCATGTTTTTGTTTTTTCAATCAGCTTAAAGCCTCACATTTGCCACACCCTGGAAAGGAAACATTGCCCCTCATTTTCCCGTGAGCCTGAAAGAATTGGGATTTTGGCATGACTGATAGAAACTTCACCTGCCAGTTTAAACATACATTTTGGTAAACCTCTCTGGTGAGTGTGGATTTAACCACTCAATTAGCAAATGAAGTCACACTGTTTGCTTTAGTTTCAATGTAATTTCACCAGAAATCCTACTTGTTTTGTGTTGACTAGTATCTTCTTGCTATTTGGTTTTCCAAGTTTGGGAACTTCACTTGTTATAACAATTGATATATTACTATGAAAAAGAAAAATGCTATCAATAAAACATATAAGGGCAAACTACAGCCTAACTTAGATTAAGAAAAAGTAATTATGTTAAGGAGATACATAAAAACATACCATGTATTTATATATATGTAATTTATAAAGAAAAGTTGAGTTTTTAATTTCTATTCCTGAGGTCATGACCTTTCTTTCCTCTCCCCACAATAGTCAACCACACATTCACTTATTATCATATTAAAATACTTTTGTCCATGAAAGAGAAATTTTTTATAATCTTTAAGAAGGAACACTTAAACATAATTGCAGCATAATTTATGCCTGCCTACTTAGTTACACCAAGAGCAATAAGCTATGATTTCATACAAAAAGCATTGATATAAGACTTTGGAATGGTAAGCCTCAAAAAGGAAAATATTCTAGCCCCTATTATTTGAGATAGTTTTATCTCAGAACCTTTCAGTACTCCTGGGAATCAAATCTGAATGTTATACTTACCCAGTAGCTGTCAAGTATATTGAAATAAGTACCAAAAAGGGGCCAAAACCAAGAGTGTTATGGCAAAGGGGATACATGCAGCAGCAGGTCAATACATTACCCCACTTGCACTGGAGTTTGAAATGTACTTAAATGAAAGATGAACTGATTATGCTATCTCAATTTCAACCAGTTGTCATTTACCCACATCTATGGAAACCATCAATTGAAGTAGCATACGTTGACTATGGCTAGTATGAGATACACATTAGGAAAGGGATGGCTGTTCACTCACAGACTGGGCAGGTGGTTCTTGGAACAGGGACATGGAATGTGAAACTCCAAAGATGTTTCTGACTTTCTTATTTTAAGAGACTCTAATGGCAGTCGTCTCTGGTCTGAATTCTTGTATTCCCCTCAAATAAATGTCTGCACCTGGCTACCGATGCAACAGCATTAGAAATTTGTGACTTATACACAGCAGACCCATAGAATGGCAGATGTCCTAAACAGCACTCTGGCCTCAGAATCAGCCCTTAATGCATGCGGATCTGGCTGAAAAGCCCATGAGAGTATTTTCAGGCATGGAAAGCCAAGACACTCTGGCAAAAAGAAACAAACAAACAAACAAAAAAAAAACAACAAACAAACAAAAAAACAGAAAAAAAAACAACCTAAATGAAAGATCTCCACGAGTGAGATCCCAGTGAAAAAGAACAGGTCATCAAAGAAGGAGGTACCTTTCTCTGAAGGGAGGAGAGAACTTCCACTTTGACTATGACCTTATCTAAATAAAATCAGAGTCGGTGAAATCAAAAGGCTTCCATAGCCCTGGCAACTCATGACAAGAGCCTAGAGTGATTACTGATGCCATAAACAAGAGTGTCAATTTGTTAAGTCAACAACAGGAGTCACTGTGTATTTACTCCTCATGTAGGATCTCTGTCCTTAATGTGCTGTACATTGTGATTTAATGCTATAACTAGTACTCAAACAGTATTTTTCACTTTATGTTTCTATGTGGGTGCAAACTGTTGAAATCTTTCCTTAATATATGCTAAACTGATCTTCTGTATATAAAGAGAATTGAAAATGATTCTTGAATGGAAGGGGAGAGGGAATGGGAGAGGGGAGGGTTGCGGATGGGAGGGAAGTTGTGTGGGGGGGAGCCATTGTAATCCATAAGCTGTACTTTGGAAATTTATATTATTAAATAAAAGTTAAAAAAAAAGAAATTTGTGACTTTTAGGCTATGACTGATCCACGAGGATGGAGCTTTTCTGAAGGGGATTAGTCTTCTTTAAAAAGAGTTCCTGGAGGGCCTGGTGCTGTGGCTCACTTGGCTAATCCTCCGCCTGCGGCGCTGGCATCCCATATGGGCACCGGCTTCTAGTCCCACTTGCTCCTCTTCCAGTCCAGCTCTCTGCAGTGGCCCGGGAGTGCAGTGGAGGATGGCCCAGGTCCTTGGGCCCTGTACCCGCATGGGAGACCAGGACGAGGCACCTGGCTCCTGGCTTCGGATCGGCGCAGCACCGGCCATAGCAGCCACTTGGGAGGTGAACCAAAGGAAGGAATACCTCTCTTTCTCTCTCTATGTCTATAACTCTACCTTTCAAATAAATAAATCTTTAAAAAAAAAAAAAGAGTTCCTGAAGAACCACCTTGCTCCTTCCACCAAATGAGGACACAGCAGGAAAACACCTGCTGGAAGTGAGGAAGCAGGACTCAGCAGACACCAGTTCTACTGGCTCCTTGATCTTGGATTTTCCAGCCTCCAGACTGAATAGTGAATGGATTTCTGCTGTTTATAAGCCACTCAGCTTGTCATGTTTTGTTATAGCAGCACCAAAGACTAAGGCTCTCCCTCACTTTTACTTATTTAATTGCGTTTATTTGTGTAGGCATACTTCTTGTATGCCTCAAAATAATAATAAAAATAATAATAAAGCAAATGGTGTTTTTGAAAGATTTCCCTTTGAAACTTGAGAGCACTGGTCTGAGGAGTAGAAGACAAGGTCCCTTCTTTAACAATGGCAGAAACTGTATTATTCATATTAGTTATCTCGCTTGTAGAATGGAAATAAGATATTTTTTACTGCAATAAAAAAAATCTGTGAGGTGGCCTAGATCATCTCCTTAGGAGTCTGGTAGACTCATCACAGATTGTATAATTTAAATCAAATTAATATTTGCTATTTCTTTTAGAAGCAATGAAACATAGAAAAAATAAGTTTCATTGTCTAAAAAGTCATAGTTATATATTTTTGAAATTTAAAAAGCTTCACCTGGGTTCTAAATTTTGCATATCATAAGACTTCGACTATAATAATTTTTAAAATTAATTGCTCACACATAGGTATGGCATTATATAAAAAGTATATATATATATATACTACATAATGTATAAAATAGTAATATTTCCTATAGTTTTAGAAAATAAGAACTTTCAGGGGCCAGAGCTGCAGCGCAGTAGGTTAATCCTCTGACTGCAGCACCGTTATCCTGTATGGGCGCCAGTTCTAGTCCCAGCTGCTCCTCTTCTGATCTTGCTCTCTGCCGTGGTATAGGCCCCTGCACCCACATGGGAGACCCCAAGGAAGCTCCTGGCTCCTGGCTTTGGATCGGTCTAGCTCCAGCTATTGAGGCCATTTGGGGAATGAACCAGTGAGTGGAAGATTTTTCTCTCTGTCTTTCCTTCTCACTGTCTCTAAGTCTACCTCTCAAATAAATAAATAAAAATCTTTAGAAAACAAGAAAAAAAATAAGAGCTTCCAAAATACTGGATATTTAATATAGTTTATTTCATTCTATTTGAAAGGCAGAGACAGAGAAAGAAAGAGAGAGAGATACAGAGAAAGAGATAGAGGAAGAGAGATCTTCCATTTATTTATTCACTACCCAAATACTTAATGCAGGACCCTGTTAAAGACAGGAGCCCAGAACTCAATCCAGATCTCCATTGTGAGTGGCAGAAGTCCAAGTACTTGACTCATCACCTGCTGCTTCCTAGGGTACACATTAAGTCAGAGTTACACAAAGAGAGGAGAGGCAGAGAGAGAGAGAGGTCTTCCATCTGCTGGTTCACTCGCTAATTGGCCGCAATGGCAGGAGCTGTGCCGATCTGAAGCCAGGAGCCAGGAGCTTCTTTCGGGTCTTCCACGTGGATGCAGGGGTCCAAGGACTTGGGCCATCTTCTACTGCTTTCCCAGGCCATTACAGAGAGCTGGATCGGAAAAGGAGCAGCCGACTCAAACCAGCACCCATATGGGATGCCAGCACTGCAGGAGGTGGCTTTACCTGCTACCCCACAGCGCAGGCTCCTTACTTTTTGTCTTAATCTTCTCTTATGTCAACTAGTGCTCAAAACAGCCCACTGCTCCTGATGTAATGCAGGGCTAACTGAGTTCTTAGTAA
Organism: Oryctolagus cuniculus; assembly: GCF_051225735.1. Lineage (NCBI taxonomy): Eukaryota > Metazoa > Chordata > Mammalia > Lagomorpha > Leporidae > Oryctolagus > Oryctolagus cuniculus. The sequence continues at coordinate 82,933,167 of NC_142874.1, forward strand.
AACTGTAGAAGGAATGTTGGGAAATGGAATAGGAGAAATAAGAAGCTCAAATTAAGTATTCACTGATTTTTAGAATAGAGTTTCCATGTGCAATCTCTGCATCCTCCTTCCCTCAGCTTGTTTATTTACTCCCATTGGATTGTGGCTTCTTTATTCTCCCTGCAAAGAATGTTGAAGGATAATTCTCCATAAACATGGTGTATTGAAAAATATGTTTCCCCTCTATGTCTCCTAAAACATCACCAAATTATAATGAATTAGAAAACAACATTAACCTCCAAGAACAATAGAATGGTGGAGCAAAATAGTATAACTTTTATGAAGCTTTAGGAAAGTGGAAAACTGCCATGGCATTTGCAGTTGACTCATGAGAGCAAAGGAAATTATGATCTAAGTGTTGACAGAAGGCTGGTGCCTATGAAACAGGGCTAGTTTGCATGGAAGAATCTCTGCGGGGTCTGGCACTATGCGTACTCAGCAGGGCTGTGAGAGACACAGGGTTAGAAACAGGCAATTGTGTTAAAGTTTCCACATAGTACCACCAACTTTTAGGTCCCCTCTCTACCCTGAGCAGACAACCTGATACCCACCCACACTCACCTCCTCACACACCCACACACAGCAGACCAGACCTTTATTTGCTGAAAATTTAGAATAGATAGATATAGATATAGATATAGATATAGATATAGATATATGGAGAGAGAGAGAGAGAGAGAGAGAGAGAGAGAGGACACTGAAGGCCAGATGAGGCATACAGCTGACACCAGTATTAGATGAAAGCCTCAGTAATGATCAGTATGAATCCAGTCTGTTGTCTCTTGCCTTGTTCCCAGGTCAGCCTCTAAGCACATAGCTCATGAGGCAAGGAATCAGATTTTTTTTGAAAGGAATGGAATATCTCAGCAACAACATGTAGACAAATTGATATTGGAGGAACTCAAGTGAAGCTCACCATGAAACACTGTATAGAGAAGGGCATGTGTCAACTGCTTGCTTTCTCCATTGGCTTCACTCTTAAATACAGGGGCTGAAATTCCTAGATATCTAAGAAAAGACTCCAAAACCAAAAGAGGTGAATGAAAAAATTAAGGAGAATGGTGGGGAGGATGGATACTATAAAAAGTAAATTATTAAAATAGTCAACTGCTAAGAGATAAAGCTGCATTGATATAAAATAAAGCAGGAAGCCATAAGATTATGAATAAAGTATCATCCAAGGAAATCTTAGAAATTAAAAATATGAAATTATATTTAACAAGATAAATAGAAGGTCTAGAAGATAAGGTGAATAAAATGTCCTACAAAATAGAATAAAGTAACTGAGAGATAAAAATTAGAAAGAAAACTATTAGGGAAAAGTTAGAGGAGCCATCCAGTGACCCTACTTTAGGGAATTTTAGGGATATTTGCAAAAAAAAAAAAAAAAAAAAAAAAAAAACAAGGAAAAGAACAGGATATCTGGGGAAAAAGAAGGAAACAGGAGGAGAAAGTATCCAGAAACCCACAGAATGAGCAAGGGATTGGACAGTACACCTCTGAGCAGTGGGACTGGAGAGGGAGATGCATAATTGAGAAAAGGAAGAAACTTGAGAAGGAGTCTCTAAGTTAAAAAACATATAAAGTGATACATTAATTGATGTATTTGGGCACTGGAGAAATTACTACAATGAATATGATGGAATATTGGAGTATACAGCAAAAAAGGAAACTATACTAAGAACACCAAGGGAATGATGAAAAATTTGGAGTGCGAAAAATAAGTACAGGAAAAAGAAAGCATGCTTCATGGCACACTACTTGGTTTTTTAGTAGACAGTAGTAATCCTTTAAAATTTAAACAAAACTATGAAATAAACAGTGGATAAAATAGAGGCAAAGTAGCAGAAGAAGTTGATGATATGTGAGACTTTTAAAACACTAAATAGCATAATAAGTAGTCAGTCATCCAGCTAAAATCAGTGAACACACACCCACACCCACACATACACTCACACACAGTTGGCTATAAGAGTGGCATTTACAAATGCCTAATTCAGTAAGTATCCCCCAATGGTTTCAGGACAGGCTTTGCACTATGGTTTATAGCGATGGACCACCCTTGATGCAGACTAATGACCTGTGGAATTCTTACTCCCTATTTCTTGTTTATGGGGCTTATCTTACGTGGAAGTTGTTCTCAAAGATGTGTTCCATCTTTTTCATTTTAAGTCAAAACATACTACATGGGCATTTCATGTTGTGTCATTTCAAGAAGAACTGTGACAATGCTCTTCATAGAATAAACTCTAATATGTCTGCTTTGTTCACCTAACTGGAGTGAAATTTGTATCATTGCAAATGGCATCTTCAGAAATCCCTTTATTTCAGTGAGAAATTTCCTTTTGTTTGCTTTCATGGGAATTTTACATAATTCTATTGTCTGAGTCCTTTATTTGTTTCTAATAAGACCGTACTCTAGACTGGTAAATTCTAAAGAAAGAAGTTTAATTTGGCTCATATTTTTGGTCCAACAGCAATGAACTGCTTTTGTACTAATCTTGCTGGCAGAGGCACAGGGTATCACATGATGGGAAACAAGGAGGGCTCAAGAGACCTATCCAAAGTGGCTTTCATAGTAGACCCACTCTCCAGATAACTCATCATCCAATTAATCCTTTGGTCACAAAAATGGATTAACCTATTCATGAGAATAGCACTCTAATCATCTCTTTAAGATTGACCTTGGTCCTGCCTCTTAATATTTCCTAATGGGGATTATATTTCAACATGAGTTTTTGAGGGTACAAATCATATTCAATCACAACATTTATTATCATATTTATCTTGATTCTATTCATTATGAGAGTGACTCTATTCACTTTTGTATTTTCAGAATCTGTTGTAATGATTAAATGTAATAGGAACCAATTAATAATGACAAATCAAATGAACTACTTTTAAATAATCCATAGTGTAAAAGGCTTTTTTTTTTATAAAAGAAAATTAAGGTAGTTATAGGCCTAGTTTACATGCTGAAAGAAAAATTTATTGGGGCACATATAAAAAGATTCTGATCTTGATAATCTTGATAAGTCGCTCAAAATGTTTTCTTTCTTTTAAACTAACTCATTCATTGAAGATAATGCTTGTCCTACATAACACAGCTGATATTGAAGATCAAAGGATATGGATGCCTTTTAAAACTAAAATATTACTGACTCTTGCATTACCATAAATGTTTGCTTAATGGAGCTATAGCTCAGCTAATGATTATGAGAATGAATACAAACTCCACAAAAACAAATAAATGTGGACTTTAATATTTCTTTGGCAAATACCATAAGATAGGTAACATAAAGCATAGCTTTGAACTATGTTGGAAAGAAAGCATGAAAAAATTACCTTTCTAGTGTTACTATAAATGTAAAATGAATCCATTTTACAACAAATTTTGAAATGATTATAAATTAATTTCTTATTGCAACAGAGTGAAGATGTTGTTTAACAGTCACACAACATAATGGGCCATATGTACTGAAATATCTTGTTATATGTTCAGGTTTTCGTTATGTTTCTTATCTCTTTCCTCATTTACAAGGGTGCTGGGTTTGTCACCGTAGCTGCCTCCTTTGCCATTTAAAGGTGAACTTGACACAGTGACCAAAACTTGGCAGACTCCTAAAGAAGTGATGTTATCATTACTGATAATGATGGACAGTGGAACTGATGAGCTCACAACCAAGTTTGAGATTTTTTAAATGTTTTTGCAGTTGTTCTCAGTTCATGTACTTTGATACCTGAAATTTGAACTGTGATGTTGAGGGGATAGTGCTATTTATCCGAACTGCAGTACCTGAAATTAATGGCCTATTGGAATCATGTTCAGAAAAGACTGCATTTGTATTGTACTTGTTTGTTGTCACTTTGCCACTTTTTGCTGAAAGGATGGATCTTTTCCTAAGAAATACTGCTCATTGTTCATATGATAGGGATAGGTTTATAACTCAAGGCCTTAACTTTCTTTTATTAATATGAGGAATGCCTTATAAGATAAATAGAATTTTACTGTATGTTAGTGAATCAAAATAGAATACTCTTTCTTTATGAGAATCATATTAATCCTAATCTTTTTCATTTATTGCAATACAAAATATAAGCCTACGTTTAGAAAACCAGAGTTTGTATTAGCAGACACTAATCTTGTTTGTGTGATCCCTGCTAATACTAACTGATAGAATTGAAAATGGAGAGAACGATCCATCATGGGAAGCGTGATACACAGCAGACTCATAGAATGGCAGATGTTCTAAATAGCACTCTGGCCTCAGAATCAGCCCTTAAGGCATTCAGATATGGCTGAAGAGCCCATGAGAGTATTTTAGGCATGGAAAGCCAAGACACTCTGGAAAAAAAAAAGAAGACCTAAATGAAAGATCTCTGCGAGTGAGATCCCAGTGGAAAGAATGGTGCCATCAAAGAAAGAGGTACCTTTCTCTGAAGGGAGGAGAGAACTTCCACTTTGACTACGACCCTGGTGGAATAAAATTGAAGTCGGCGAACTCAAAAGGCTTCCATAGCCTTGGCAACTCATGACTAGAGCCTAGGGAGATTACTGATGCCATAAACAAGAGTGTCAAATTGTTAAGTCAACAACAGGAGTCACTGTGTACTTACTTCTCATGTGGGATCTGTCCTTAGTGTGTTGTCCAATGTGAAGTAATGCTATAACTAGTACTGAAACAGGATTTTACACTTTGTGTTTCTGTGTGGATGCAAACTGATGAAATCTTTACTTAATATATACTGAATTGATCTTCTGTATATAAAGATAATTAATGAATCTTGATGTGAATGGAATGGGAGAGGGAGCGGGAGATGGGAGGGGTGTGAATGGGAGGGAAATTATGGGGGGAAAGCCATTGTATTCCATAAACTGTACTCTGGAAATTAATATTTACAGAATAAAATTAAATAAAATAAATAAAATAAAGATATGTTGAAAAAATGAAAAAAAAAGAAAACCAGAGTTTGATCAAAAAAAATTTTCAATTTTAGATCAATGCTGTTCCTGCAATGTCACCACTCTCCCATTAGAGAAAACCCCCTTTTCTAAAATATAAGCAAAGTCACTCTCTTATTGTAGCATTAGATCTTCAGTTGTTTCTTTAGAAAAAGTGGCAGGTGGTCAAGATTGACTTGTGAATCAGGTTCAAATTGTTCTGTATAAATGGTTTAAAGGAAGAGGTGAAGATTGTGTAATGGAATGAAAGGGATGCTGATGCAGCAGGAAAGCAAGTTCAGCTGCAGCAATGGTGGCGATGCTGGCAATAAATAGTCTATTCCAGAGAGTACATGGCACAAATCTAGTGAGTTGTGGGCACTTTCTAAAAGGCCATTTTAATTGGGAAAATTACATCTGTATGATATGGAGAGGTCTCTTCTTCCAAACACTGGAAACCACTAAAGAGGATTATAATAAGAGACTGATGATCTTAGTTTCTCCATATTAGGAAGTTAGGCTTCTTTCTTGGGAAATTATGTGAACCTGCAACAGTTGGGAATTAGGCTTCTTTTGCATTTAACATCCTCATTTCTCATCAATGAGGAATGTCTCATTTTCTTTTTTAATTCTCTTCTGTACTTTTCAGAACACCTACACTGTATAAGTCGCTAATAATGACTCTTGTGTGAAGCCATTTTGCCCTTTCTCTGGCTCAGAATCCTCAAATCATCACATACATTTAAAAGAATTATCCTTCTGCTGACATATTTATCTAAAAAGGAGCATTGTATCCATCATACAATGTCATATTCACCACATTGAAGTATTTAGATTTACTTTTGTAAATCTGCATGTAACAAACTATTGTATTTTTATAAGCCATTACTGAGAATTCAGCTAACTTTCTTTGCTTCAGAAGTTTAGGGTAATTTCTAAAATGTCCAAGCCAATGAGTATTCATATTATTGGGCTTTGCTATCTACTGCTATCACCATCACGCTATACGATCCTTATATGAGGCAAAAAATAGAATGACATTTTATCATTTAATACTCAAAAATCTCTGATAATATAAAAATAATGCATATGTTAAAATTCCTTCAGAAATGTTCCCTTTCATGTAATACAACTTATATCATGGAGGATGTTTACATATTTGAGATGCAAAAGTTATAACATAATATTTGTTAACTTGCTTTTCTAAATATATAGCCAAAACAATTAAACAGCCTACATGGGCAATTGAAAATCCCTGGTAATTATGAAAGATGAATAATATAAAGGGAAATAATGGCTTTTCCCCACCCAGGGTAAAATTGAATATTTTGTGATTCAAGCACATTTTTTTTCAGATGTACTTGGGACAGTTTTTCCTCCTCTCAAGACTTGAGAAATATTAGGAAGTAGCTCGGAGAACTTGGAACTCCTATCAGAACTTTTGAGAAAAGGAGTGTTACAAATAAAGAACATAGAGCTTGCTAATGACTCAATCCAGAGTATATTTATTTCAAATTCAAAATTAAAGAAGACTAACTTAAGAGCTGTATTTTTATAGTACTTAAAGACAATAGATTCTTAGCAAGGCAGACATGTTTGGAAATTACATTTTTTCAACTTTTACTTAATAAATATAAATTTCCAAAGTACAACTTTTGAATTATAGCGGCTCCCCCCCCATAACCTCCCTCACGCCCATAACCGTCCCATCTCCCACTCACTCTCTCATCCCATTCTTCATCAAGATACATTTTCAATTATCTTTATGTACAGAATATCAACTTAGTATATACTAAGTAAAGATTTCAACAGACTGCACCCACACAGACACAAAGTATAGAGTACTGTTTGAATAGTAGTTTCACCATTAATTCCCATAGTAGAACACATTAAGGACAGAGGTCCTACATGGGTAGCAGGGGCACAGTGATTCCTGTCATTGATTTAACAATTGACACTCTTGTTTATGATGCCAGAATCACCTGAGGCTCTTGACATGAACTGCCAAGGCTATGGAAGCCTCTTGAGTTCACCAACTCTGATCTTATTTAGACAAGGCCATATTCAAAGTGGAAGTTCTCTCCTCCCTTCAGAGAAAGATACCTCCTTCTTTAATGTCCTGTTCTTTCTGCTGGCATCTCACTCACAGAGATCTTAAATTTAGGTATTTTTTTTTTTTTTTGCCACAGTATCTTGGCTTCACATCCCTGAAATACTCTCATCAGCTTTTTAGCCGGATCTGAATGCCTTAAGGGCTGATTCTGAGGCCAGAGTGCTATTTAGGACATCTGCAATTCTATGAGTCTGCTGTGTATCCCACTTCCCATGTTGGATCATTCTCTCCTTTTTAATTCTATAAATTATTATTAGCAGACACTAGTCTTATTTATGTAATCCCTTTGACACTTAATCTTATCTTTTTGATCAATTCTGGACTTAAACTGATCACTTTAACAAGGAAGATGGCATGGGTACATGCCACCTTGATGGGATTGAATTGGAATCCAGTGGCACATTACTAGCTCTACCATTATGGGTAAGTCCGAGTGAGCATGTGCAAAATTCCTCCCTCTCTTATTCCCACTCTTATATTTAACAGGGATCACTTTTCAGTTAAATTTAAAAACCTAAGAATAATTGTGTGTTAATTAAAGAGTTCAACCAATAGTATTAAGTAGAACAAAAAAATACTAAAAGGAATAAAATAGTAAGTTGTTCCTCAAAAATCAGGACAAGGGCTGATCAAGACATTGTTTCTCATAGTGTCCATTTCACTTCAACAGATTTCCTTTTTGGTGCTCAGTTAGTTGTCACTGATCAGGGAGAACATATGATATTTGTCCCTTTGGGACTGGCTTAATTCACTCAGCATGATGCTTTCCAGGTTCCTCCATTTTGTTGCAAGTGACCATATTTCTTTCTTTTTACTGCCTTATAGTATTCTATAGAATACATATCCCATAATTTCTTTATCCAGTCCACTGTTGATGGGCATTTAGGTTGATTCCAGGTCTTAGCTATTGTGAATTGAGCTGCAATAAACATGGAGCTGCAGACAGCTCTTTTATTTGCCAATTTAATTTCCTTTGGGTAAATTCCAAGGAGTGGGATGGCTGGGTTGTATGGTAGGGCTATATTCAGGTTTCTGAGGAATCTCCAGACTGGCTTCCATAGTGTTTTACCAGTTTGCATTCCCACCAACAGTGGGTTAGTGTTCCTTTTTCCCCACATCCTCGCCAGCATCTGTCATTGGTAGATTTCTGTATGTAAGCCATTCTAAACAGGGTGAGGTGAAATCTCATTGTGGTTTTGATTTGCATTTCCCTGATGGCTAGTGATCCTGAACATTTTTCCATGTATCTGTTGGTTGTTTGGATTTTCTCTTTTGAAAAATGTCTATTGAGGTCCTTGACCCATCTCTTAAGTGAGTTGTTTGTTTTGTTGTGGTAGAGTTTCTTGATCTCTTTGTAGATTCTGGTTATTAATCTTTTATCAGTTGCATAATTGAAATTACATATTTTGATTGTATATGACCAACTCAGTAAAATTATTAATGTAAAATTCCAGTAAATAATGTCAGAACAGAAACAATTCTGAATGACTGAGATTCTATTAATTTAGAAAGAATAACTGTTATTTATTCAATTTGCTTTTTATAAAATATTCTTTCCAAATGATTTGAGGAACTGTACATCGTTCTTCCTTTCGAATTACAACATCCTTAAGACAAAAGGAAGAACTTGATTGGGAAAGCACCTCTCTAAATTTTCCCTCAATGTGATTTGCATTAAATGGATAATGAAATGATTAAATCTAAGTATAACTGAGTTCACCTTAGTTTGCCAGCTGAGTTATATTTTATAATACAAATGGTATAACTAGACATTTTGTATTGACTTTAAAATTTTCTTTGCATACCAATCTTATTCTTTAATATATGAAATATTTTGAACTCTTTTTATGTGACTATTCATTATCCTATCAGATAACTTGTTGCAATAAAAATATTACAAAAGAGCAAGACTTAAGTGATTAATATTAGTTATGTAGCAACTAGATACCAATCTACCAAACATAGCTGCAAATGTTGACTTTTGTTTCTTCTTGGGAAATTACTGTATGCAAATGTGAAACCATACCCTTGAGTAGTCTTTTAATACAAACAATAAAACAGGACAGTTAGCAACAAGTTACTCTGCAGTTTATGGCATACTATCATAGCTTTAATGAAACCTCTTTCTCCTTTTACTTAACGTTATTCCCTTTCATCTTTACTCTCCACTTCTCTTATCAGCAACATTATAATTGGCTTGAACTCTATATTTCTACTGATAAACTATTATTCTGTTTCATATATATTAAAGCATGTAAGTGATGTGCATTATGTCTCTTGATGTTGCTTTATTTATATTTTTTATCCATTGTGTCCATCTGTTGCATAACACAGTGTGATTCATCAGATTTTATTCATCCATACCACTGATGATGAGAGTCTAATTTGCTTCTCTCTCCTTGTTACAACAATATTTGTATGAAGAATGCTTTCACATGTGCCTCTATTTTAGACCTATCTGATAATTTCTCTTGAATTTGAACCAAAGAGCAGGATTCAGATTATGGAGTTTTGGATTCCTACATTGACTAAGCATGACCATCTAAATTATACTTACGAATGGCATCAGAAGGTCACAGAGCACAGTAAACACAAGAAAAATTGATAACTTGGTCTTTGTCAAAATTAAAAGCCTGTGCTCATCAAGAGTCACCAGTGAAGAAAATGAATAGGCTAATTGCAGATTTAGAGAAAATATTCTCAAGAGAAAAAATTGACAAAGGATTACTTTTCAAGAATACTGAATTCCTAATATTCAAAAACAACAATGTCAAATAAGCCAATTAAATATAGACAAAGGAGTTTCACTGACACTCAAAAATAGATTAATGAAAGCCAAAAAGGATATGAAAATGTATTCATATTATTAGTTTTCAGGAGAACACAAATTAGTACCACAAAGAAACACCAGTACTCGATGAATAGAATGGTTCCAATTTAACATCCTATGGTATCAAATATCAGAGAGTACTCAGAGCAACTGGAACTAATACACAATAAGTATATGAATGTAAAATGATACTATCACATTAGGCAGAGCACTGGTGGGTAGTTAAAAAACTAAATGTACACCTATTTTATACCCAGAATTCCCACACTGAGATTTTTAAATAAGCAAACAGAGTTAGGAATTTGTCTTAGATCTTTTTATTTTTTTATAAACTTTTTAAAAAATTCCTTTTCTTTTTATTTATTTATTTTTTTGACAGGCAGAGTTAGACAGTGAAAGAGAGAGAGAGACAGAGAGAAAGGTCTTCCTTTTTCCATTGGTTAACCCCCAAGTGGCCGCTATAGCCGGTGCGTTGCAGTGGGTGCGCTGCGCCCATCCGAAGCCAGGATCCAGGTGCCTCCTCCTGGTCTCCCATGCAGGTGCAGGGCCCAAGGACCTGGGCCATCCTCCACTGCACTCCCGGGCAACCAGGACAGAATCTGATGCCCCATCCGGGACTAGAACCCAGTGTGCCGGTGCCGCAGGCGGAGGATTAGCCTAGTGAGCTGCAGCACCGGCCTCTGTCTTAGATGTTAAGACCCTAGCATCCTATATTGGAGTACTGAATTTTAGTCCCTGTTCTGGCTCCTGCTTTTTGCTTTGCATTCATGTCCACCCTGAGAGGCAGCTGGTGATGGGTCAAATATTGGGCTCCTGCCATTCACATGGGGGACCCAGCTTTCCAACTTCTGACTTTGGGCTGGCCTGCTACCAGCTTTTGCAGACATTTAGGGCCTAAAACAGCAGATGAGAACTCCCTCTCTGTCTCTGTCTCTAGGCTTCTCAATAAAAAAAAAAAAAAAAAAAAAAAAAAAAAAGAATTGACTATTAAAAAAAAAGAAGTCAGCACAGCTATGTTCACTAAACATTTGCAAAAGAATGTTAATAGTAGCTTGCTTTTAACAGAGTGAGAAATGGCCAAGTTGCTCATCAGTAGGAGAACTGGGATGTAAAGGCAGTGGATCAATAAAAAGTAACAAACTACTGATAACAAATGGACAAATAGATGAAAGTCTAAAATAAGGCACTGAGTGAAAGAAGTCTTGCACAAGAATAAGCACTGTACTGATTCACTTGTATTAAGGTCCAGAACAAGCAAGGTGGAAAAAGCAGAATGAAGATTGATTGCCTGGGGATATGGATTGAGGTGGGCGTGGAGATTTAGGATGAGGGACACAAGGAATGTTTTGGGAGTGATGCCAATATGCTTTATAACTGAGAAAGATTTAGGTTACCCAAGTACATACAGTTGCCAAGCACACACAATTAAGATCTGCACATTTCACTGGACATTTTATATGAAAATATCTTAAACAGACCTAAACTTTGGTTAGTGATATGAATACCCATGGTTTTACCAAAAAGTGAGCAGAGGAAGGAATTCATGTGAAATGCATACAAATATTATGGATTGTTAGATGGATAAAAGAACAGATATAGCATATGTAAGAAATTGGAGAGAATCTGTTTGGTAGGTACACAGTGTTCACTGTAATATTATTTCAACTTTGTTGCATATTTGAAAGCTTGCATAACAAATTATTGGGGAAGTAGACAGTATGAAGAAAAATCTTTATATATTACTTATCAAAGAGTAAATCTCTATGATTTTTCTCTAAAACATTCTGTTGATAGCCAAATATTATTCATACTTGGTTATAATAATTACACATCAAGGAAAAAATCCAGGAGAAAGTGATAAAAATGATGAACAAAGTTTCATGTTCATAAAGATGCCTTAGGAAAAAGTTAATCTTTGAGCTTTAAGAATGATTAAGTAATTTTTGGTTAACCTATTTATTTTACTATTATTTGAGATATATAGAAATGCTACAGTGACAGTAGAGTTTCAGTACACTCTGCACTCAATTTCATGTTGTCATGTATATTTGTTGCAACTAATGGACCAATAAACTGAAAAATAGATTCAGATTTCCTTAGTTTTACCTAATTTAGGGGGTGAAATTCTATGTAATCATTAAAGTGATTCTAGAATTTTGAACAATATAATAAAATGCTTGTGAGACATTGTTAAGGAAACAAGATTCTTTCTTTCCTGTTGATTGACTTTAAACACTGAATTTAAATCTTCAGCTTTTGAAGCATGGCTTTGTAATTGAAATCAGAACATGGACCTTGATACAAATACCTCAACAACATATTGGTAAGCTATTTTCAGGGAAAATACTTAATAAAGCATTTGAAGCTATTTTCCCAATCCAGCAATACTAGTAGAGAATATTATAATGGACTACACCTGGTATCAGACCCATGCAATGTGTTGCAACATGGGAGAATAGAATGCAGGCTGACACATAACAACACCCATCACAATGTAGGAGGAAACTGGAACCAGATACTGTGCTGAGGAGTAATGGCTGCTCGTATGTTATATGGTGTGATTTGAAGAGGTTGCCTAAAATGGGATGTGTAGCTCTGTTGCCCCATGATCGTGTCTGCTGTACTCATGATTTATATAAACATGTGACATTCTACAATGCTCTCTGTCCATAAAAATCATCCTTAGCCAGCTGGGCAATGTTAACTAGGAGCTAATCACAAACATCTGGTTAGTTTACATACATGTTGCCTTTTTTCTCAGATTTTTCTTAAGTGAAGTATCTGTCCTGAACCTTATTTTCTTGTAAAGACAAAGGAAAAGAAATTATTTTTTTTTAGGATTATGAAGTCTAGTACTTTTTAGCTTGTTTATTTCTTGGATTGACAGACTGAACAAAACTTGTTTCTGTGTGTGATATTTAGTCTCAATATTAATGACAATCTCTGACATTTTCCATTCAGCCTAATAGTATATTCTGTTACTTATAAATAATGGCCTATGACTTATTAAGTATTAAAAGAATAATCAATAATTTTTCTTTTTTAAAGAATTTATTCATTTCTTAGAGAAGCAGTTACAGACAGAGGGAAAGACATAGAGATCTTCCATCTGCTACTTCACTCCCCAAATGGCTGCGATGGCTGGAGCTGGGCTAATCTGAAGACAGGAGCCAGGAGCTTCTTCTGGGTCTCCTATGTGGGTGCAGGGGCCCAAGAACTTGGTCCATCTTCTATTGCTTTCCCAGGGTATAAGCAGAGAGCTGGACAGGAACTGGAGCTCACATGGGATGCTGGCATTGCGGGTGGAGGCTTAGCCTACTACGCCACAGCACTGGTCACAATAGTTTTTCAAATAAGCCTTGTGTAAATTAATTTTCTCAGAAATTCAATTAGAATATCTTGTATAACATTTATTTTTCAGTTTATGAATGATAGCATACATTTCTCACAGAATCATTTACTAGATATTCTTTCTCTCTCTCATACTTGCTCTCCCTGTCTCTCTCGCTTCCTTTTTTTCTCCTCCCTTTCTCTTCAATCGATCTGCAGATTTTTGCTAAGTATTGCATCTTTTTTGGTATGCTTATTATATTAAGCTATGTCGTAAAATCTATAAAAATCTAAATTATGCATTTCCACTGTTTGCTTTCACCATACCTTTGTACAGGGAACACATTATCATGAAAAACTAAGTATGAATATCAGAAATATTTTGCCTTTTAAATTCTCAGATTCAAATTTGATCCAGTTTATGGAACACAAATTCATGATGGAAAAATATGAGGCATTTGAGAAAGTTCATGTGAAAATAAAAGTAAAAGAAGTTCATTTTGGTGCCTCAAATTTTGAAATCCATGCAGTTTTTTTTCTTAATATGTGTTTTTTATGGACTTTGCTGTTAGCTCACAGAATTCAGCAGCTCCATGATCCTCAAATTTTGACATTATTATTTAGTAAAGTATTGATGTGATCTCTCATACAATATTTTAAAACAATTTTCCATTCTCTCTTCTGTCATTTAGCATGCAAATTTCACAGAAAACCATGTCCAGCAGAAAACTCTCCCTAGCCCTCTGCTCAGTTTGGGTTTTGTTTTGCTATCCTGTGTGTTCTGTAGTTTAACCATCCTCTAGATTTTAACTGATTGAGGGCATTGTCTCTTTTCTACTGATAACATACTCTGCAGAAAGTGGCTGCTTCATAAAATCCTGAGTCAGAGTTATAATGTGCTCCACACAGATGCAAGTTCTTGCCTTTTCTGTTTCGATGCTCTTGTTAAGCTAGCATTTTTACTGTATTCATTTTCCAGTAAAACTTTATTATGGCAATAACTATGCTCATCAGGCAGTCACAAAGCTGACTTTAATAAAGAGAATTGGGTTTAATATTTTTAAAAAGCACTGCAATAATAACCCCCTGAAGTTATGTGGGGAATTACACATTATTTCACAAATGTACTGTACACCACAAATATTCTAACTGGATTTGCAACTATATTTCTTACTGTATTCATAAAAGGATGAGAGGAAAACCTTATTAAGACAAAATTCTCGATTTATTGAAGGAATGGTTAGCTTAAACACTGTATTAAGAATTTTGCATGATCATTTGTCATCCTACTCTATCCTAATATTGACTATTGTCTTTATTTTGTAAGTGAAGAAATTGCAACTAGAGAATTTAAATTCTAAGGTTACCTGGGAAATTGTTGGCTGAATCAAAGCATGTAGCTCTGTCTACTTGAATCCAGTTTTTGTACCCAATATTCATAAAGAATGGATAAATTGAAAACACAAATTCCAAATATCTATGTGGTTGTTGAATAGGAGTTTCCATTCTTCTGATTTTACCATGGTGGCTTATTTATATGGCCAATACAATATTTAACCTCTAAATCCCTTACATTTCTAGAAATTTTGTTAGAAAATTGATACTAATATTTACTAGAATTATTTCTCAGAAAATTCCTGAGGCTGTCTTTGTAGATAATGCCTAAGGAGTAGACAACCGGAAATTTACCCTGGCAAATGTCATGCATTCTCCTCCACTATACAGAGCAGCTGCTCAGGAACACTTTTTTTAAAAAAGATTTTATTTATTTATTTGAGAGGTAAAATTAGAGACAATGAGAGGGAAAGAGAGAGAGAGAAAGGCCTTCCATCCGCTGGTTCATTGCTCAATTGTCCGCAACAGCCAGAGCTGAGCCAGGAACCAAGAGTGTCCTCTGTGTCTCCCACGCAGGTGCAGGGGCCCAAGAGCTTGGGTCATCTTCCATTGCCTTCCCAGGCCACAGCAGAGAACTGATTCGGAAGCGGAGCAACTGGGACTCGAATTAGAGCCCATATGGGATGCTGGCACCACAGGCGGAGGATTAACCTACACCACAGCACCGGCCCCCAGGAATGCTTTTGGGAATGTCAACCTCAATTGCGTTTGATACTTCTCCTTTCAAAACAGAGCAAAGCTTTTTTTAGCTCTAAATTCACCTAAGATCATTTGAGACACTCAGAATATTTACTTCCAAAAGGGAATAGTAAGATCTCTGAAAGTATGAGATGAATTTTTTCTTATATTATTTTCATAAGGTACCACTTTATATTTATGGTGGCTAAATGTTCAAATTGAATCAAAGGTGTTTTGTATTCTTGATAGGGCAATGAGATGGTTAATATGTTTACTTTTGTGGTTTTAGAATGTGTATCTCCCCATAAAATAGCGTCGCAGTTAATCTTTTTGTTTTCCATTGTGTACCATGAATTCCAGGGTTGAGAAAGAGAGGATGACAGGAGAGGTATGGATAGACAATGGGAAACCGAAGCAAAATCAGTGCTGGAAGAGAAAGCAGTAGTGAAAATTTACCTTGATTTTTGACAGTCTGGGTAAATTCCTGATAGCACATCTAAAACACTAATTTAATCTAATAATATCCCAGAAATTATAGCTCTGTACTATGCATTTTCTATTTCATAATGTTAATAATTGTACCAAGTTTAAAGCTATGAGTTCATGGAATCAGCAATTTTTCCTTAGAACCATTACATTATATATTACCACAAGAAATGTGGGATCTGTTGGGTATACTGGATGTGAACACAAATAACTACAAATAAAGGTAGCATTTATGAAGTTATGCAACAGTTACTGGAACATGTTTGGTAGTCAGCAAAGATTAGGGAAAGAGTAGAAGGATAAAGTTAAACCAAGTTTACAATAAATGTTACAAGTACAAGATATTGGATTGTACAGTTGTGTGGTCCTGTGTAGAGTTCAACTTTCTTTTTTTTTTAAATTAAAAAAAAATTTTTTTTTTGACAGGCAGAGTGGACAGTGAGAGAGAGAGAGACAGAGAGAAAGGTCTTCCTTTGCCGTTGGTTCACCCTCCAATGGCCACTGTGGCTGGCGCGCTGCGGCCTGCACACTGCGCTGATCCGATGGCAGGAGCCAGGTACTTATCCTGGTCTCCCATGGGGTGCAGGGCCCAAGCACTTGGGCCATCCTCCACTGCACTCCCTGGCCATAGCAGAGAGCTGGTCTGGAAGAGGGGCAACCGGACAGAATCCAGCGCCCCGACCAGGACTAGAACCCGGTGTGCCGGCACCGCAAGGCGGAGGATTAGCCTAGTGCACCGCGGCGCCCAAGAGTTCAACTTTCTTAGATATGAGAAGGAGACGGTAAGCACTTATTGTTTGGGATTGTTGAGAATGATCAGTTAGAGCACATATACACAGCCATTAACACATCACCTAATTTAGTTTATGTGTGTGTTGCTGCTTTTACACATAGAGAGCTTGGAGCCAACGAGTTTTCTATGGCTCAGACTTAGATTGTACCATGAAACAAAAACCTGAGCTCAAGAAGGGAGAAAGCTTTGAGAAGGGATGGGGGAAGGTGGATGTTTGGTACAGTTCTTGCTGTATTGCAGATATTGGCAATAAAACCTAAGACACATGTCTTATAGGCACAAATGTGACTGGCGTTGAATTTTTAAAAATCTCTAGACAGTGTAATTTTATCAGGAACTGAGAAAAAGAAAAGATGTCTAAATACAAAACAGGCTAAAAAGGAAGAAAACTGATTATATATATAAAGAGGAAATAAATTTAAAATATCAAAGACAAATTATTAAAATGTGAATAAAATTGATGTAAAATCAAATATATTTGTTGAGAAAGTTTAAAAATAGTTTGTCAGATTAACAAACTCAGAGTTACAAAGTTATCTAAGTAAAATAGATTTTAAGAAGTAGGATGAGGCAGAAAATATATGCTTCTAAACATTGGGTCACAACCTTAGGAATCTCTTTTTAGAACGTCATTAAAATGTCAATTATACAAGGAGTCTTCAAATAGTGCATGAAAATATGCATTATGAATAAACTATACATGGTTTCAAAAACCTTTGAATCCAAAGAAATTAATCTAATTAAAATTATCTATCTATTTATCTATCTAAAAGGCAGAAAGAGAGAGAGACAGAGAGAAAAAGAGAAAGAGAGAGAGAGAGAATCTTCAATCTGTTCCCCTGACTCCAAAAATGCCATCAATAGCTGGCTCTGTGCCAGGGTAAAGCCAGAGGCCTTGAAATTCAATCCTGGTTTCTCATGCCTGTAGCAAGGGCCCAACTAGTAGAGGATTCCCTAGTTGGATTCACTTATTCACCTCTGAGGGGTGTGAATTAGAGTCAAAATTCAAAATTGGAGACTCTGACACAGGGTGTGGGCATCCCCAGCATCATCATAGCTGCTGTGCCAAATGCCTGACCCTTTCTGTGAACTTTTTGAAGTTCTTTCATACATCATAACTGCCTCCTTTATCATTCACATGAATTCCAGTTATTTTAGAGACAAATTTGGAAACCTTTCTTCTGAAAACAGATATATTTTACATCATCAATCTGATTTTGAACAGATTTCTCTATTTCTTCAGTGGATTGAACAGAGAATGATCAATATTTAATGAGCACCAACTAAAACTGAATCTTACCTGCAAGAAAATTTCCAGGACCTTGAAATCTCATTGGAGAGCAGACTCATTGGGAGATCATCTCACAGTAAAGAAGTATGTTCCATGATCCACAGCTGTGCAAGATGCTATGGGAGTGCCTAGGATGTGCTCTCAGTCCACTGCAAGATGTCTTTTAAAAAGTTATACACATATCGCTTCTCGGCCTTTTGGCTAAGATCAAGTGTAAAAGTTACACACAATCTGGTCTTAAAAGATGCCTAGACACAGTCAAAGCCAAAGTTAACAATTGGGATTACATCAAATTGAGAAGTTTCTGTACTGCAAAAGAAACAGTCAGGAAAGTGAAGAGGCAACCGACAGAATGGGAAAAAATATTTGCAAACTATGCAGCCGATAAAGGATTAATAACCAGAATCTACAAAGAGATCAAGAAACTCTACCACAATGAAACAAACAACTCACTTAAGAGATGGGCCAAGGACCTCAATAGACATTTTTCAAAAGAGAAAATCCAAACAGCCAACAGATTACATGGAAAAATGTTCAGGATCACTAGCCATCAGGGAAATGCAAATCAAAACCACAATGAGGCTTCACCTCACCCCGTTTAGAATGGCTTACATACAGAAATCTACCAATGACAGATGCTGGCAAGGATGTGGGGAAAAAGGGACACTAGTCCACTGTTGGTGGGAATGCAAACTGGTAAAACACTTTGGAAGCCAGTTTGGCGATTCCTCAGAAACCTGAATATAGCCCTACCATACAACCCAGCCATCCCACTCCTTGGAATTTACCCAAAGGAAATTAAATTGGCAAATAAAAGAGCTGTCTGCAGCTCCATGTTTATTGCAGCTCAATTCACAATAGCTAAGACCTGGAATCAACCTAAATGCCCATCAACAGTGGACTGGATAAAGAAACTATGGGATATGTATTCTATAGAATACTATAAGGCAGTAAAAAAATGAAATCTGGTCACTTGCAACAAAATGGAGGAATCTGGAAAGTATCATGCTGAGTGAAAGAAGCCAGTCCCAAAGGGACAAATATCATATGTTCTCCCTGATCGGTGACAACTAACTGAGCACCAAAAAGGAAACCTGTTGAAGTGAAATGGACACTATGAGAAGCACTGACTTGATCAGCCCTTGTCCTGACTGTTGATGTACATTTAATACTTTATTCCTTTTAGTATTTTTTTGTTCTACTTAATACTATTGGTTGAACTCTTTAATTAACACACAATTATTCTTAGGTCTTTAAATTTAACTGAAAAGTGATCCCTGTTAAATATAAGAGTGGGAATAAGAGAGGGAGGAGATGTACAATTTGGGACATGCTCAATCAGACTTGCCCCAAATGGTGGAGTTAGAAATGTGCCAGGGAATTCCAATACAATCCCATCAAGGTGGCATTTACCAATGCCATCTCACTAGTCCAAGTGATCAATTTCAGTTCACAATTGATCACACTGATAGATCTAAGAGTCAAAGGGATCACACAAACAAGACTAGTGTCTGCTAATACTAACTGATAGAATAAAAATGGGAGAGAACGATCCAACATGGGAAGTGGGATACACAGCAGACTCATAGAATAGCAGATGTCTTAAACAGCATTCTGGCCTCAGAATCAGCCCTTAAGGCATTCAGATCCGGCTAAAAAGCTGATGAGAGTATTTTAGGCATGGAAAGCCAAGACACTCTGGCAAAAAAAACAAAAACAAAAACAAAAACAAAAACAAAAACAAAACCTAAACAAAAGATCTCTGTGAGTGAGATCCCAGGGGAAAGAACAGGCCATCAAAGAAGGAGGTACCTTTCTCTGAAGGGAGGAGAGAACTTCCACTTTGAATATGGCCTTGTCTAAATAAGATCAGAGTTGCCAAACTGAAAAGGCTTCCATAGCCTTGGCAACTCATGACAAGAGCCTCGGGTGATCACTGATGCCATAAACAAGAGTGTCAATTTGTTTAATCAACAACAGGAGTCACTGTGCACTTACTTTCCGTGTAGCATCTCTATCATTATTGTGTTATATTATGTGAATTAACGCTATTACTAGTATTCAAACATTACTTTTCATTTTTTGTTTCTGTGTGGGTGCAAACTGTTGAAATATTTATTTAGTGTATACTAAATTGATCTTCTGTATATAAAGATAATTGAAAATGAATCTTGATGTGAATGGGATGAGTGAGGGAGCGGGAAATGGGATGGTTGCAGGTGGGAGGAAAGTTACGGGGGAAAAAGCCACTGTAATCCAAAAGCTGTACTTTGGAAATTTATATTTATTAAATAAAAGTTAAAAAAAAGATGCCTAGACATTTGTTGGATGAAGAAAGGGGAAAGGATATTCCCAATCTAGTCTCAAAAGTGTGAAAGAGTGTGGATTGTAGAGGGAAGTAAGAGGTAAAGAACACTTAGAATGCATTTTCTTGTTGTTAGATGATAATGACCAGAGTTTGACAGAGGATATTTTTTGGTAAGAAGAATAATTGATCTGGTTTTCTTTAAATTAAACAAAAATCCTACTGTTGGGACTTGTGTGTTTGTATTACCCTGGTTTGCATGTTGTTTGTTCCCCCAGAGGTCCCTTTGTCAGATACTTGGTCCTCAGTGTACTGATATTGAGATGATGGAAACTGCAAAAGGAGAGTCCTCTTAAAGCGCAAATTAGCGTGAGGTAATTAGCTTACTGGATGTGCTGCTCTGAAAAGAAATTAATGTTGGCCTCGTGGAGAGATGTGGTTCTTCCTAGTTCTCATAACTGAGTTGTTATAAAGCATTACTTCCTCACACACTTGACCTTCTCTACCCACAATCATTTCCCTTTCTTCTCCACCATCAGGTTTTAAAATGGCAAGGGGGCCCTCACCAAAGGCTGAACAAAAGGCACCCTCTCACTTTAGACTTGAAGCCTCCAACATTATGAGCTGAACGCATTTCCTGACTTCATAATGCACCCAGTCTCAGGTATTTTGATAAAGGAACACAAAATAGACTAATAACATCTTCAAGAAGCAAGGAGATTTTTAAGAAAACTAGCAAAATATCTTGTTTTTATTTAGGTATCTTAAATAAAAATTCTGGATGCTAAAATAATTTTAATATAATATTTATAATGTTTAAAAATAAAGAAAACTAACTGTATGTAAAGGTCGTGTGTGGACAGGGAAGGGTAAAACAATCAAAACTCAGTGGAGAAAGAAGAAAAGATAATGTTTCTGAAGTGATGTCATAGTGGCAACCACCAATCAAATTTGCTTATTTTATCGAATTTAATCAATTTTGCTTAAAGAAGCAATGATATTTACATCATTTGATTGTAGATTATAAGAGTTTTTCAAGAGAGTTTTACATCTTCTGATCATAAGTTATTTACACTTAGAACCTATATGAGTCTGTATTTGATAATGTTATACGTGATTCCTATAAATCTTTCCCTCTGTGTGTATACATTACTGAAGTATTCTAGCAGTAAGAGAAAGCACAGGTACAGAGATTTTACAATTTTTGAGGATATTAGATTAATTTATGCATCCATATATTTTATTCATGCATTCGTCAATGTACCACATAGTTCATAGAACATCTCCTATGTGCTCAACAGAGATTCACAGAAAGGGAGGAGATGCCTTTCCTTTTCTCAGCAAGGCAATACTCTCCAAAAACCCAGCTCTTCTCATTTCTCTGGGAAAGACCCTGGAACAGGGGTGCATCATAGATGATGAGGGAAAGAACAGGCCTTAAACAAACTTCTCTGCAATCTAAAGGACATCAAGAAACCTGAGCAACTGTAATTGAACTGTGAAATCAAGTAGGGTTGTGCTAGAGTTTCTACCATTTCAGAAAGCTCAGAAAACTCACGTAGGTACCAAGGAATCCCTTTTCAGTCTGAAAGGAAAAAGCATCCTCCACAACAACAGTGGATTATCTTTTCTGTAAAATGTCAAATAAAATTTTTGGTTCTTGGCTTCATGCATTTGACTTTGCTCCTTAGCACAAATGCAGCTATAGGCTATACAAAGCAAATGGGTATCATTATGTTCTAATTAAAGTTATTTATAGAAACAAGCTGTGGGCCAGATGAGACTTTAAATGTAAGCAAATTAAAATTGGATACAATAAAACCCCTGTTTCACAGTTCCATGAGCCATATTGCAAGTGCTCAATCGCACATGTGACTCATGGCTACCATAATGGATGGCACAAATTAAGTGACCATTTTTACAACTGCAGAAAGTACTACTGCACAACATTGTTGTGGAGTTTGTTTGTAGCCAATGGTTCCTTGATACTGAACATAAAAATGAAGAAGAGGAGGCTGAGTTTGATCTTCCTGAATCTCTGATGAGAAATAATACAAAAATTATGGCTACAAAGTTCTTAGAAGATATATAGGGCCATTATGGTCAGTTGGATTCACCAGAGTATTAATATAGACATCCACAATGAAACTTGTACCTACTTCAGTAGTGTTGTTGGTTTTTTTTTTTTTTTTTTTTTTTTTTGGACAGGCAGAGTTAGTGAGAGAGAGAGAGAGAGAGAAAGGTCTTCTTCCATTGGTTCACTCCCCAGATGGCTGCTATGGCCTGCGCGCTGCGCTGATCTGAATCTAGGAGCCAGATGCCTCCTCCTGGCCTCCCATGTGGGTGCAGGGCCCAAGTACTTGGGCCATCCTCCACTGCCTTCCCAGGCCACAGCAGAGAGCTGGACTGGAAGAGGAGCAACCGGGACAGAATCCGGTGCCCCAATTGAGACTAGAACCTGGGATGCTGGCACCGCAGGCGGAGGACTAGCCTAGTGAGCTGTGGCGCTGGCCCCTACTTCAGTGTTTTAATCTACATAAAATTTCATTAGTAAAACATCAAGTTACTGGGGCCGGTGCTGTGGTGCAGTGGGTTGAAGCCCCAACCTGCAACACCAGCATTCCATTGGGTGCTGGTTCGAGTCCTGGCTGCTACTCTTTCAATCCAGCTCTCTGCTATGGCCTAGGAAAGCAATGGAGGATGGCCCAATTCTTTGGGCCCCTGTACCCACGTGGGAGACCTGGAGGAAGCTCTGGCTCCTGGCTTCAGATCAGCTCAGCTCTGGTTGTAATGGCCATCTGGGGAGTGAACCAGCAGAATGAAAAACCTCCCTCTCTCTGGCTCTACCTCTCTCTGTAACTGTGTCTTTCAAATAAATAAATAAATTTTTAAAAATCAAGTTACTAAGTAGCTACAAATCTTATAAAGCTATATCTTACTGAGAATGTTCTTTCTTAATGGGTGTGTGTATGTGTGCATATATATATATACATATATCACTAAAAATAATTGAAGGAAGAAGGGATCTTAATAGTTTGATTTCTCCCAGCTGTCTTTTATTGAGACAAGACCTATATAAAATTGTCTTTCTCTTTTTTTGAAGTTCAAGCATTTGTCAAGAAAACATTATAAAATAGTTCAAGCCTTCTAGACAAATAGATAAATCTTTTAGATAAATATAACTTAAGGAGAGAGTACACTTGGATCTCAAGCTAGTAAGAAGTCAAAGAACAATGGAATAGAGCAATGAAAGAAGGTGAACACATATTACTCTATTTTAATTTAAACCATAACCAAGGAATTCCAATCGTTGATTAAATTAATCAAGTTTTAGAAATTTGTTATTATGATGATGATTCAAAAATGAGATTTTCTTCATTATTTCTGTAAAACTTTGGAAGTATCTAATGTGATGATGATTTGGGAAACATCTGTGCTCTAAATCAAATGCTTCATATTGCTAGTTTCTTTCAAAAGTATTAATCATTACTTTAAGCATTATTTTTTGTCAGATTCACATGCTCAGGCCATCAACCCTTTTCATGTTAGCCAATTTGTTTTACCTTTTTCCTGTTTACTCTCCAACTTTTGGTCACCCATTACATCATGTAAGGGCCAGAAGAAAGAAGTTTCTTCTAATAGTGAGAACTTTGCTGTTGATTTCTCCTATTTTCATTAATTATATAATAAATTGCCACTTGACATTTTTAAAAATGATCAGGAACTTCTCTTTAATATCTATGTGTCATTTAATATTAAATAGTAGTGGGAGGATAATTCGTTTGTCAACAGTATCATTTATGCTGATAGTTTTGTAAATTTAAAGTAAAACTATCTGTTCCTACTTGGTAAAGATAGAAACCTATGTGGTGGCACACATCTCCTGTCCTGCTGAATTCAGATCAGCAAGGACTTATAGCTGTTTTAACCAAAGCAACCCAAGTACCTATGGGATCTCTTATGCTGCTGAAGTAGAATAGGGAATCAGAAAACAGCAGATCATAAAGGGAAAAGCACAGTTCATTGCACAAATCGAGTTTATCTACCACCAAAAGACTGTAGTAACCACAAGGGGATTTAAGCCAAATGTCCAAAGGAGTCTCAAAATGTCGAACCTGATACTTAAACCATGAGCCATTCTCTTGTGTTTATCCAGTGTGATTCTTACACTGACCCCTGGATATTAGAAGGCCCCAATGCCCCTGCGGAAGCCTTTCCACATGCTTCCGTTATTAAATGAGTTTGTTTAGCTCTGACTTCAATTGTGATAGTAAATAGTATTCCCTACTTTAAAAAGTGAGCATGAACTCCTGGAGGAAATGGCACACTGAATGTCTCCAGCGATTTTCCAGGGTGGCAAGAGAATGTGACTATTCCGAGTACCTACAGATGTGTTAGGAACCAGGTTTTAAAATTCTCTTGCTCAACATTTTAAAAGCCTGTTTTATTTCACTGGTGCCCTTTGATTTTAAGAAATTCTCCGTAGGCTAATTCATAGAATTTTTTTTCATGTGTTTTTTTTTTTTTTTTTTTTTTTTGTTAAAAATCATTTCTTCCAGGAGAAATCCTCAAACACGTGAAAAATTTGTATTCAATTCAAGCTCCGAGCTCTGTGTGGAACAACACTTCAGAGACCACTCGGAAGCTTCAGACCCTGAAAATGCTGTGGTCCGCTTGCTTAACTAGATTGGCTACATGAAGCATGTTACACCTGTGCTCTGCCGGCTCTGCTGATTGCCTTTTAGCTCCTGAGTGCAATTCAGGGTGATCATTTTAATCTCTAAGGCCCTGTATGGCTTGGGACCCAGTTATCTGATAAATTGCCTCTTTCCCTGGGCATGGCAATTAAAATCAGTCAGAGTGCTGCTCCCAACACTTCCCTGTTCTTAAACTGAGGACTGAAGGCAAGAGGGGGAGTGTGTGTAAGGTAGTGCCACCCTGATTGTGTAAGGGCTCACACCGTTGGCACTGCCTGTCACTTGTCAGGTGAGTAAGCACAACACACAAACATACACAAAGGCACAGCCCCGAGTCTACGTACACATACACGTTAGCCTTTCTGCCAGCATTTCTAATGGCAGTTTAATCTTTTTGATAACCAATTTTTAGACTATTTTAAGCACGTCACTCATAATTGTCCTCTTTAAATGCAGCTAACATTTCCCTTTCAGAATCTAATCTTAACTTTTCAGTGGCTGAGCGGCACTTTTTAAACTAAAACTCCAAGCATTGCTTAAATTCTCAGAAACAGAAATCATAATTAGATTCATTGGAAAGGTTTCCTCGAGAACAGTGAAGAAACACACTAGTTGAAAAGATACTGACCAGAGTTTCATTATGTGTCAAGTACTTTTCTAAGCCCTGAGAATAAATATGTAAAAAACGCTTCTACAATGATAGGTGGGCATTTGGTGCACTGATTTAGTTGCCACTAGTGATGCCTACATCCCATGTAGTCAGTGTTGGGTTCAGGTCCTGCTACCCTGCTTCAGATCCAGCTTCCTACTAAAGCACTCCCTGAGATGCAGCAGATGATGGCTCAGGTAAGTGGGTCCCTGCCGTCTATGAAAGAGACCTGCATGAATTTCTAGGCTGCTGGATTTGACCTGGCCCAGCCCTGACTCCTAAGGGCTGTTTAGTGAACCAGTGAATAGAAGATTCTCTTTTTCTCTCTCACACTCACTGTATGTGTGTGTGTGTGTGTGTGTCTGTCTGTGACTCTGCTTTTCAAATAAAAAATAAATAAATATTTTTAAAGGGCAAAGTGATGTTGAGTTTTACTAATTTATTTGCCTTTGGTGAATATAAGTACATTAAATCTTTTTATTTAACATCAAATTGCACCAGATTTCAAATTCAGGTTATTTAATAAACTAATAATAGAGGGGCAGGCATTGTGGTACAGAAGGATAAGCTGCTTCTTTGATGCTGGCATTCTGTGATGGAGTGTCAGTTTAAGTACTGGCTGCTCCACTTGCAATCCAATTTCCTGCTAATAGCTAATGTGCCTAGAAAAGCAAGATTACTGTCTAAGCCTCTGCCCCTATCACCTACATGAGCTATCTGGATGGAGTTTTGAGCTCCTGGCTTTGGCCTGGCCCAGCCCTCCCTCTATTTCTCTCTCCCTCTCTCTCTCTCTCTCTCTCTCTCTCTGTGTTCACCTTTGACATAAAGTGAAAAATAAATAAAACAAACTTTAAAGCTTATATAATGAAAGAAAATTCACTTTCTAAGAGCAGCTGATGTGTAAAGTTAAGATTTACTATTTCCCTTGCATATAAAATTAAAAATTATATTTGGCAAAATTAGTTATGTTGGGGTCAGTGTTGTGGTTCAGCAGGTTAAGCTGCCTCCTGAAATACCTGTATCCCAAATCAGTGATGGTTTGAGTACCTGCTGCTCCACGTTTTTTTTTTTTTTTTTTTTTTTTTTGACAGGCAGAGTTAGGCAGTGAGAGAGAGAGACAGAGAGAAAGGTCTTCCTTTCATTGGTTCACCCCCCAAATGGCTGCTACGGCCGGCGGGCTGTCGCCGATCCGAAGCCCGGAGCCAGGTGCTTCCTCCTGGTCTCCTATGCGGGTACAGGGCCCAAGCACTTGGGCCATCCTCCACTGCACTCCCGGGTCACAGCAGAGAGCTGGACTGGAAGAGGAGCAACCAGGACAGAATCCGGTGCCCCAACCGGGATACAGGATTAGCCTAGTGAGCTGTAGCTCCACTTCCAGTACAGTTCCCTGTAAATGCATTGGGGAAGGCAGCAGAAAAGCTCCCTGCTTCGCATGTGGGAGATCATGATGAAGTTCTGGGCTCCTAGCTTTAGCCTGGCCCATCTCCAGGCTTTGTGGCCATTAGGGAGTAAACCAGCAGACAGAAAATCTCTTTCTCTTTGTTCCTCTCTTTCTCTGGATTTTTCCCTTTCTGTAACTCTGCCTTTCAAAAAAAAGTTTGTATTGTGTATTCACAGAGTTGAGAATAAAATTACAAAATTCTGATATAAATGTACATTATTTGATGTTTTGTATGATTATACATGAATTGGTAATGCTGGGTTACATCTATCAAGCTTTATTTACCTTCAAAAACAGGAATACATTAGAATATGAATAGTTTATTGACTCAAAGTGAAAGTGAAAGTGAAATATTCTGTTTAAGGAAGGACAGGAATTTGGAAAATCCCAGGATCAAGGGAAAGCTTGTTGCGAAGTCTTCCCAGAAGCTTCTTTCAGAATTAATCCACTTCAATTGTTTTGAAGCACTTCGTGATTCTACTTCAGATTCACGTATCAGGGGCTGAGGTGAGACAGGAGAAAACTCACTGCAGCATGGAGAAACAAGATGGCTTTGTCCATTTTCAACTGGCAGAAGGAAGCTTCCTTAATAGGCATTGTATTTGTCCACTATTTTCTTGGCAATCAGCTGTACCTGTTCCTCCACAGCAGGCTGAGCTCAGTCTAACATTCACAACAAATGTTGCCTTCAGAAAAAATAAGTTTTGAATTTCTTATTCAATATCTGATCGTGCTGCAGTGGTCCCCACAATGCAGTTTCCGAATCATATACAAATTCTCAGTGACAGAATCTTCTGTCTTAGCCCCACGTCTTCCAGTCATTGAAGATCAGACAGGTTTTTTTTGAACTGCCCTCTGATGGCCTTCTTAGAGCACATCTATTGATTGTCTAATTTTTCTTTAATAACTGATTATCTTATTTGTGTTTGAAAAGACAAACACTTGCTTTGACTTTGGCTAATAATACTCAAATTTTTTTAAAAGGTTTATTTTATTTATTTGAAAGAGTTACACAGAGAGAGGAGAGCCAGAGAGAGAGAGAGAGAGAGAGATGTCTTCCATCCATGGGTTCACTCCCCAGATGGCCGCAACGGTCGGAGCTGTGCCAATCCGAAGCCAAGAGCCAGGAGCTTCTTCCAGGTCTCCCACATGGGTGCAGGGGCCCAAGGACTTGGGCCATATTCCACTGCTTTCTCAGGCCACAGCAGAGAGCTGGATTGAGAGTAGAGCAGCCAGGACTAGAACCGGCACCCATATGGGATGCCGATGCTTCATGCCAGGGCGTTAACCCACTGTGCCACAGTGCCGGCCGCAATACTCACATTTTACCTTCAACTAACTTCTGGTTAAAAATTCAGCTTTTAGCCTACTACTAATAGGTATTTTTTCAGTCTTGTTCTCAATATACACAATATTTATTAATAATAGTTATAACAATTAATATATTAATTATATATCATATATATTAGCCATTTATCACTCAAGGCTGTCTGAGTCCATTGAAATCTCCCTTGGTATGGCTTTCTCTCTTCTCAAGGACCAGTTATGAAGCTTCTGATATTAATGAACTCTTACTCTACATGTATCTATATCTATTAGGAATGAAAAGAATTAATTTAAACTTTTTAATTGATTATAGCCTAGTGGAGAATCCTAAACTTGGGACCTACATAATAGTGCAAAATTAAACACAATTTAGTGCTGAAAATGTTATGTAAATAAATACTCTAAGAGTTCAAAGAAGCAGAGATGATATATGGATTTGTTCAGAGTGGAATAACAAAATTGGTTGGAGCTAATATCTGAATCACTGGAAAAACAATTGGGAAATAAATTTTCAAATGAAAGTGGCATCAGATTGTGAAGGGTGTGGTCTTTGAATTTTTTCTCTAAAGGCAACAGTAGACTCTGAGGCTGTCTGAATAAAGCAACATTCTGATGCATTATGGAATTCTGATTTTGAAACCTCAGCAATAACAAGTAGAAGGGAAAAGAGTGCTAAGCCAATCACTTTTTCTTTTGAAATATTGAAGAAATCTTGGGGCCAGTGCAGGTTAAAACCTGCAGTGCTGTCATTCCATATGGAAGCTGGGTTGAGTACCAGCTGCTCCATTTCTAATCCAGCTCCCTGCTAATGCACCTGGGAAAGCAGAAGAGCATGGTCCAAGTCCTGTGCCCCCTTGGGCCCCTACACCCAAGTGGGAGACTTGGAAGAAACTCTTGGCTCCTGGTTTCAAATGGGCCTAGCTCCAGTTGTTGCTGCTATTTCAGGAGTGAACCGTGGATGGAAGACCTTTCTCTCTCTCTGTCTCTACCTCTCTCTGTGTAACGCTCTTTCAAATAAATAAAATCAATCTTTTAAAAGAAAAAAAAAGTTGAAGAGATCTGCACACATGTAATTACACATGTAATTCCTTTTCTAATTATTGAAAAACTGATTCAATCTTGAAAATATAGAAACAGAAAAATTCTAAAACCATCCATATTCTTGTATCTCAGAGAAAGGTTATATTTATACTCAAATGCACTTATTCTAATTTTTAAATATTTCCTTATATAAATCTTGATATCACTGTTACGTCAATAGCATTTTCTCATTTTTTAGGACCTGGAGATATTTAACTCCTTTATTGGAAATTGTTCCTTTCTTGTAAGAACAAAAAATTTATCAATATCTGAAAGTCTAATAAATACATTTATTCTTTATCCAGAGTTCTACTATCCTTAATTTTGTTTATATTTGCAATTTTAAAATACTGTTCTTCATCCATAACTATTAAAATCAAACATGATTGCAAAATTGTCTACTTTAAAATGACGAACTTTGTGGTATCTGAATTAAATTTCAATAAAAGTCTTGGGGAAAAAATCCAATGGACTTTCTTCCCATTTCAAATCTATTCTTATTGCAGCAGTCAATCTCTGTAAAATAAAATATTTACAAATGCAAAAGTTTCACAAAAAAATTAAATTTCATCAAAGCAGTTAAAATTTGGGCTTTTCTCAGATTTGTTTTCATTTTCAATATAAATGAAGAAATTTATAAATGGTTTATGAAAGCTTTCTCTAATGAGATCATGGAATTTAAACGTGTATTCTTATATTACATGTACTAAAATTGAGATCAGAAGAGAACAATTTTTGTTGCATGCTGCATTGCTATGAAAATCATTTCATCTTTTGAGTTTTAGTTTTTTAAAGTGAAAGAAAGGAGGACTTCGTTTATAAAGCATTCTTTGACATCTAGCAATTTTCTAGTTTAAGTCTGCTTGAGTAACTAACATTTTTAAGTTTACTTTACTAGCTTAGGCTACCTGCCTAATGATTGCAACATTGTTAAAGTAAAAAAAAAAACATAAGAATGAAAATTTTAGGTTTATGAGTGACTGCTAGGAAGTAAAGTAAAATGTTGTGGAAAATAAAATAATTTCCTAAAATTATACAGTTTTTAACTGATATTATCCTAATCATATAATTTAAAATGGTACCTAAAATTCATTTAATGTTAGGATGTTCAATTTTTTAAAGAGAAGCTGCTTTTTATTTCCTTGAAGACCACAAAGAACAAAGAGAATATTAGAGAAAGGGACCAGTACTGTGGCACAGAGGGTAAAGCTGCCGTTTGCAGTGTCAGCATCCCACATGGGCACCAGTTCAAGTCCAGGCCATTCCACTTCTGATCCAGCTCCCAGACAATGTGCCTGGGAAAGCAGTAGAAGATGGCCCAGATTCTTGGGGCCCTGCACCCACACAGGAGTGCCAGAAGAAGCTCTTAGTTCCTATTAGCCCTGGTTGTTGCAGCCATTTGAGGAGTAAACCACCAACTGGAAAATCTCTCTCTACCCCTGCCTCTGTATCTCTGTAAATCTGCATTTCAAATAAATAAATTAATTATTAAGTTAATTAATTTAAAACAAAGAGAAAACATTAGAGAAGAAAAGATCTCCTTTGGACTTTGAAAGAGAACTGAGATCAGATGACACCTTGATCTATATTTCTATTATTGAAAAAACAATGGAATAGTTGTCATTTTAAAGACATCTTAGAAGATTATCTAATCGTGGTTTTTGCTTGAGATGACTAAGGTGTAGAAATCACAAAGTATGGAAACGGATGCTCTAACTTTCACCATTGTACTTCCCACTATACTGTACTGTTTAAGACCCATTTTATAACTAACTTCAATGGGGAGAATCGTCACTTGGATTAAATTCCGGTCTCTAATTCTCAGACAAGGAATGTACACACTAGAAAATAGCTCTGTTAGTAGAATGTAAGTTTTCAGTAAAAGGGTTTACAAAGGTTTGGAGACACTACCTGTCATCTTTCACATGGCATAAATACAGCAAATGGGTGACCCTGGCATTAAGGATCATGAAACCCAGACTAATATGAACACTGATACACAACATAATCCTTGCTAATTTACATTCACATCATCCCCAGGGCACGTTGCCAAAGACCAACTATTATCATTATTCAATCAAATTTTTATAAATATAAAGTTGAAAATGAAATCTTATGTACTTTAAAAATAATGATTGAACTTGAAATTTGTTCACCTTGTATAAATAAAAAGAATTTTAAAATAATTGATTAACATTATCTTGTTATTTACTCTTTGCTCTATTTCACTGATAATTCATACTGCATAGCTTTGTAAACACACTACACACATAAATACATAAGTGTAATTCAAAATTTCATGGAAAATGGAGTTAAAATGCATATTTGTTTTAGTTCAAAAAATTTTGAAATCCATGTATAGTTTTTACATAATGCATATCCCCATGAATTTTTGGAAGACACTCCATATGTATTTACATGCATATACACATATATGAATATATGAATAAAATTGGTATTATAAACATTAGGAAGAGACTTGCAGTATATTTTAAACTTTGAATTCCTAATTTAATACATGAGGTTTCAATTTTCCTGCCAAAATTTATTTGTTTCACAATGGCACAAAACTATGAAAATTGTTCTGGCTAACCAAAAATTACTAACTGCCATAAATGGAAGCATTTATGCATTTATTTGGGAAGATGGAAGTCAGTTGGATCTGTTAATAATCACTCTAAATAATTTTTGAGGAAATTTTTATCAATTAAAAGTGCTAGGACATTTGGTTACCTCATTAATTTTAATTTAATTTAATGCCTCTGCTCTAAAAACTTTTGGTTATTAAAATATTTTTATAAGTGAGTCTCCTCTTTGCCTTTGCCTCTACTTTGTTTTTTCTGTTACCTAATTCTTTTTGTATTTGTTATCATCATTCTGTTGTAAGTAGGATCACTTTTCACATTACAAAAATATGCAAGATGGAACTCTAAATAAATAACCAGAGCTTAAAATTCAATACTTCCAGAAATGGTATTTCTAACACATTTATGTGGTAGGACAAATTGATTTGGAAATAAAATGCATTGGTTGATAGAAATCCTGTGGCAATTTACTGTAAGTTTTATTTGATTCATGGTATTATTGTACATTTTTTCTCTTGCATTTCTAGTTGTCTTTATCTTGCTTATAAAATGTAGTATGCAGCTATACTTCATTATTGTAAACACACTGCTCCTTAATCATTCTCATTGCCAATGGAAATCCACTTGATTTTGAGGATGTTCATCTCAAAGCTTCTGACTTCCTGCTTTAACATGGATTGAACTCTTGCTTTGCAGAACAGCTTTAGTCTATCATTTACATCTTACATACTTGGGAGCCTGAACTATTATACAAAGTAACAAATCAAGGAATACAGATGTGAATATATTATTTAAGATTATAAGCACTAACACAAAAATGACTATACACATTTTTAGGAGAAGTAATGAAGTAGCACAAGGTAATAAAATTCATCATTTTTACTTTATATTTTTTAATCTTTGGCTTTTATTTTATTTTATTTTATTTATTTGGATGGTAGAGTTACAAAGAGAGAGAAAGGTCTTCCATCGATTGGTTCCTCCAGAAATGGCCTAAAAGGTGGTAGCCAGGTCTCCCACACAGGATTGTATTAATTAATCCATGCAAGTGTTAGAATGGTGCCTGGCACATTGTAAGCACTCATTAAGTTACCATCATCATTATTAGTGCCCATGTAATTATTTAACCAGACTTAAAATAGTATATGGTGAACATATGAACAATACAAATAATTAGCAACCTCTTAGATTATAAGTCTTTAATAAATCTCATTCCTAGTGCTAAGCTCCTTTATGGTAGTTATTAAAATGTGCAAAATTATTTATTGTTCTATTATTCATAAGGAATTTTTCAACATCAATTACATATGGTGCCCATGTGAGGAGTTAATTGTTTAACAAAAAAAGTTCATATATGGTCCCTAAATGTTATTTACTTAGAGTTGAGATACAGACAAAATAGATGTGTGTTTGAAACATTAACAAAATAGCATATAATCAATTCTAAAATGGTCTTTTTTTCTAAATAAGTCTCTAGAAATTTAAGAAGAGAGACGAGGAGTAGGGAAGAGGACAGAGGAGTCTTGAATAGAACTGGAAATATGAATTGGAATAAATGAATCTAAGTAAAGGAAATTTCAGAAAAGGGGAAAAGCAGAGTTGAGCTCCAAGTGAGCAGACCAGAGTGAAGAGAAGACTTCTGTTTAGTTTGCAGTAGTGGATAAACTGAAAAAAATTAAGTGAGGCCAGATTCAGGGCACTCTGAATCTCAGAAAATTGAACATTGTGTTTAAGCTCAAAAGTTAATCTTAAATTGATTTACTTTGGATTTTGGAACAGTTTTGGTCATTATTGTTTATATCCATAAGCATAATTATGTACAACTAGAGTAATAAAGGCAACAACTTTCTCACACTTACATTATGAAAATATAGAGTATTTTGAGCACTGGATGGACACAAAACATTAATTCTCCTTTGAAATCAACCGTTCTAATTTGATTTTCCCTCCAATGACCACTTGAACTCTTCTTGACTTCAGTACAACCACAAATAGTGGCCAAATTTAGTGTTTAATTTTCATGATTGTACCTCATAGGAAGTGGAGCAGTTCACTGAAATTATGAAGGACAATCAATTCAGAATTACTGAATCAAAGAGCCTGGGATGCTGCTGGTAGTGAAAATAAACTGGAATAGAGAGAAACAGTTCTGAGGATATGACAGAGACTTCATTAGAGTGAGTGAAGGAACACGTAAAGGGCTCTTCACTGAATTTTGTTTAAAAGTGTCCAAATGGAGAACTGGCTTTTATAAAGGCATTTCTAAAATTTCATATACCTTCAATTACTAATCAATTAATCCTCTAATAAGTGATTCTTGCCCATGCATGTTACCTCTAGTATTTTGATGGAGTATTTGTGGGTTGTCCTAGGCTTCAAGAACATATGATATAATTTGGGATTCATGAGTAAAGTAAGGATTACTAAATGAAATGTTAAATTCTTAGTAATGATTCTAAGTGCTGTAATAACTTATAAAGGAGAGAGGTCAGTATAGTCAGAAATAGTAAAAAACAATTCCTGGTTATGGTGGAACTCCATGTATACATTATAATATCTAAGATATAACCATCGGGGAGTGGAGAAGGGGAAGAATTTACGCTAAGAGAGAAAAAAAGTCAAGCAAGTAGTGGGAATGAGGAAGGATTAGGAGATGTTCCACAATAGGAAGAAACCTATGTTTCCTTACCTAACAGGCATAAACATACCAAATGATCTCACTGGTGTCAGAAAATAGAAAGAATACAAAGCAAAGGGCTTTGGGTTTAATGTTAGAGACAACACAGAGAGCAATGGCAGCATGAGGCAGACAGTGTCATAGCAAGTCTGGTAGTGGTGGTCATACCAAGGCCAAAAAGAGAACAGGATGCTAGGGAGAAAAATTAGCAGCATGTGGAATAAGCCAGATAGAGGGACTGCCTAGACCACAGAGTAGAAGAAATACAGAAAGAGGGGTCTTTGAGGGGAAAAAAGAAAGAAATCAGTACTCCTCAAAGATGGAAGAATCATACCTACAGGAAGAGAACACGAATGACGGGCAGGTGGAGCAAACCTGGGAAAGACTGCGGTGAGGTTCACTGAGACACGCGGTCCCGGAGGAGACTGCTGGACAGCTACCTGGATGGAAGCCCACTGACATTGGGGGCTTGAAGTGGAGAGGAATGAGCAGCACTGGAATGAGGCAGTCCAGAGCCAGCTGAAGAGCACTGGAAAGACAATGCCATAAACCGGCTGTCTTCATTTTTTACTTGGCTATTTTGATATTAAGTTTTAGATGATAAGTATCAAGGCACACTAAGTAAATACACATTATTTTGAATTTAGCATAGAAATTCTACATTCTGATGTTGTTTTGGGATGTGCACAGAAGAAGACAAAGGGTAAGAAAACAATTCTCCAATTTCAACTCAAGCATCGTGACGTGTTTTTCTCTTTAAAGATGGTCAGAACTAACAGCTCACTGCAGCTCCAAGGACGTTATTTATGTGAACTCCCCACAATGGGACATGAATATTACCTCTAGCTTACAGATAGGAAATAAAGGCACACAAACCATAATTGTCCTAAAGCCACCCACCCAGCAACAGAGTGGCAAAGCTCAGATTCAACCCATGTGGCTTGTACCAATTTGTTGCCTTTATGTCACCACTATACTTTTCCTGGAGGAATGAGTGTTAAATATGAAATTTTTGTAGTTTCTTGTCATATTAATGGACTCTTAGTTTTATCAAGACACAAGAAGACTAATTATGAAGTTTCAAATTAGGATTTAAATTGTATCAAAAATTAAAAATAGTTTTCAATTTTATTCTCTTTATTCCATCAATAGTTTGTCCCAAGATATTATGTAATTTCAATTATTTAAGAACTGGCACTCCCAAATGACTATCAAATAAACTATCATTTTGCAAGCAGATCTTGTTCTAAATTATGTTTTCAAAAGAAACTAGATATTTACGTGCATCATTTCATATTACAAATATCATAAGTGATAACATGAAATGCTATCTAATTTGACAACAGGATAAACTGAAGTCCTACAGTAGAATCTCAAGTAAAAAATCATTTGCATATGTTTATACTTCTCTTGGTTGTGAGCAAGAGTTCTAGTTCTTTTTTCCACATTTGTTTTTGAAATTAGCAGCATGTCTACATACTATTTTATCTATTTCTAATGTTAGCAGCTACTCATTGAAGACAAAATAAAAGGTCTAAGAGGATCATTGTAGCCCATTGTTTTATAAGTTCCTTAATCATGCAGGGCTGTTTCGTCTCAGAACAACTGCACTGCACTGTTTGTAATTATGAAGGCATCTCCATGGAATTACAAACACCAAGAGAGAGAAAGATCTGTGATCTGGCTGTGACTGAGAAAGATAGAATGCTTCAATGAAAATTCAGGACCCTGAGAAAGTAGAAATATTCTGAGTTTTGAACTAACAGTGAAAATTTAGATGTAGAAAGGATTTGCTTAATCTTGAAATGACGTTCTGTTTCTGAGAAGTATAGATTTCAAGTATTTTTAAAAAGATGGTTTTCTGAACATCAAACAATTCCTACATACACCATTTTGATGAGTTAAGTGTAAATGAATCAGACTATGTAGATTAAATTTCCTTTGAAATGCTCAAGGATTTAAACAATTAGGGGATGTGTGATTGGCCCAAATCATTTGTGGTTTTATTGGGCCTAAAGCATTCAAAAGTCAAATTGAGCTTCTCAGGCCACTGGAATGCAACTATTGGTCCAATGATAATATCTGATGTGAAACCACAAGAAAACATTTCTATATTTTCTTAATATAGCATAATTATTTTGGAATCAGTGAATAGTAGGTATCAAAGTGAAACAAACAAATTTTTGCCTTGGCAGATAGCTAGATAGCTAGCTAGATAGATATTTTACAAATTTTGTGCTGAGTTCATCTGGTTATCAACACAACTAGTTTTCTTTCACATATATTGTTAAACTCTGCTTTCTAATTAGAATTAGCTTGCTTTTACAGAATTTGGTTAGAGTCAAGGGTGATGAGGTCCATGGGGAAGTGTGCAGGTGGAGAACCAGGAAATTATACCCTTGAGAAACTCTGGGATTTTTAATCATTGAGATCTGAATCATAATGACTGATGAAAACACTCTGCTCCTCACTAGTGACTTGCAGATGGTGGAGCTACTTTGAGCTCATTTTAGCTTCTTTCTTCCTTATCAAACATGTGTATTTATACATAAATGTCTATGGAAATAACAGCTAGCAAAAAACACTTCTGTTATTCCTGGCAACTAAAATACTATGTGATTTTCCATGCAAGAAATTATTTTTCAAATTCCTCTCAACATGCAGCTCTAACCCAAGCTATGCTCTCAAATCACTATCTCAACATGCACATGCTTAAACATATGTGGATACATGCACATGCACTTATGGGCACTCAAATTGTTTTTCCTAAGACATTTGTATGCTCATTAGTATTAGGTAACTAAAACAAACTAGTTCTCTCTCTCTCATACAATAGACACATGTGATAAATGTATTTGAGGTTTACATGCTTGTTTATAAATACATGTATGATTGAGGAAGGATGATATCAAAACAAATATAAAAATGTAATCATGAATAGTGAGTGGCTCTTAGTAATCTTAACATGATTTGTAAGGTGCTTTGTCAAATAGCTGATGATGGAAGAGACACTGACCAAGAAAACTGAGATAACTTGCCTGTATTCCCCCACTCTGTATAATCTATGATTGCATAATTCATTTCATTTGAAAGGGCAATGACTCCCAGCCTCCCTCCTTTTTTCTCTATTGGCTTAAAAATTCTTGAGGTCTTTTTAATTATAAGAAAATGTATGGGGCTGGCACTGTGGCGTAGCTGGTAAAGCCACCACCTGCAGTGTCACCATCCCATATGGGTGTTCGAGTCCCAGCTGCTCCACTTCTGATCCAGCTCTCTGTTATAGCCTGGGAATGCAGTAGAAGACGGCCCAAGTTCTTGGGCCCCTGCACCCATGTGGGAGACCTGGAAGAAGCTCCTTGCCCCTGGCTTCAGATCGGCGCAGCTCTAGCTGTTTTGGCCAATTGCGGAGTGAACCAGCGATGGAAGGCCTCTCTCTCTGTCTCTTCTCTCTCTGTGTATCTCTGACTTTCAAATAAATAAATAAATCTAAAAAAAAAAGAAAATATAGCTCACAAAAATTAAAATTGTTTCATCATATTAACAGTGAGATCAATTTAATAATTTTTAAATGTGAATTGTGTTCATAATATTTTTATTTATGCTTCATTACAAAATAACAAACTTCACATTAATAAGAGTGTTTGTTATTGTTTGGTTTACCTTCCAGAAAAAATACTTAATCTCTGTGGAAGAAAATTTTTGAATGCAGTTTCTAAATCTTGTTAATATCTTCAGTCATTTGCATAAAACTTTAAATGATTATTCAGAAAAACAATTGAGGGTAAGTTGTGGTTAACCTTGTTAGCATAGTTATTAAGGAAGTTTTGGGACTGGTGTGCTTTGTAAGGACTGCATAGTAGGTATAACTGGATAGACAATTTGTGACAACATTTTGCTTTAAATTTTTATATGTTTTGCTCTGTGCAAAAGCACACATTCAATTAAATTCAATTAAAATTATTTTCTCTAATATAATTATTATTATTCAAATGAACATTTCAAATAATTCTGTTCTTACATATATGTCTGTGTCTGATTTTGTATGAGTGTGTATTGGAATGTTCACAGATAAAAGGCAATTGATAAAGATGCACCATAATTATCATTGAACCTGGCTATATTATGCAGGTAATACACAAATTTTGCTTATATGTTAATGATAGACAATAATAATAAAGATATTTAACTATAGAAACATACCAATAGAATTTTCAAGTTACTTACCTTAAAAATTATCTACTATCATATGTTTTTAAAATTATAAATACAACTGGTTAATAGAAGATTTGGATTATGAAAAAACTATGTATGATTCTGGGGCTGGTGCTGTGGCGCAGTAGGTTAATTCTCCTGCCTGCGGTGCCGGCATCCCATATGGACAACGGTTCTAGTCCCAGCTGCTCCTCTTCCGATCCAGCTCTCTGCTGTGGCCTGGGAAAGCAATATAAAACAGCCTAAGTCCTTGGGCTCCTGCACCTGCATGGGAGACCTGGAGGAAGCTCCTGGCTCTTGGCTTCAGATTGGTGTAACTCCAGCTGTTGTGGCCATTTGGAGAGTGAACCAACAGACGGAAGACCTTTCTCTCTGTCTCTATCTCTCACTGTCTGTAACTCTTAACTCTCAAAATCTTAAAAAAACTATGTATGGTTTCAATTCTTTTTTCACTAAAATAAAGACATCTTTTAAGTCCCCTTTCCAAAGAGATTTTGATGTTCCCTCTTATGTTAGTTTTGCAAATGGTTAAGTCCTTTTACCCACCTTCCTTCACTGATTTCAGCATTTAAATTCAAATCTAAATATGTGGCAGTTTTAAGTTATTTATTATGTACCTTCAAACTTTCCGCATACTTTATGTCTGTGAAGAAATAAAGTTAATTTCTCTTAAGTAATTCAAGAAAAACTATAAGATATATTATTACCTTTAATTCATTCTGGAATATATCACATTTGAGATATATCTGTTCCTTCTGCTCTGTTTTCTCTGTTATTTATTTTTGGCTATATATTCATTTGAAAATTACAACTTGAAAGGCAGAATTCAGCAGAGAGCAAGAGACAAAGAAGGAAGGGAGAGAGAGACAGAGACAGAGAGAGATCTTCCATATGCTGGTTCATTCCTCAAATGGCTGCAACATCTCCAAAATTGGAGCCAGGAACTTCATCGGATTCTCCCACATGGGTGTCAGGGACCCAAGCACTTGGGCTATCTTCTGCAGCTTTCCCAGGCCACCGGCAGGGAGCTGATAGAAAGGGGAGCAGCTGGGACACAAACCATGACCCACACAGGATGCTCACTTTGCAGGCACAACGCTGGCCCCAAAATCTATAACTTTTCTTTCCAACTCTTGACTCCAGTAAGTTGTAGTCTCTCTGTAGGCACTACAGCAGGGAACAAGCTTGACGAAGCTGGTAGTCCTGAGCATATCCTGATACTGCCAATTGTCCAAAGTGACCTGAAATTTTCCAATTTTCTCTTTTTCCTTCTAATAGTCCTGCTTCATGTAGGACATCTAGAGTCTGCTGATCAACCAGAGTGACCTTGACATTTAGTATTCTGAACTTCCTTTGGGTGAGTCTTGTCACCAAGTTACCTTGCTCATCTACCACTTTCTAGGAAATGTTCACAAAGACTCTTCTCATCTGAAATATAATTCAAATGTTTCTCTTACTGTTATAATGAAAGTGTTCATTATTTTCTATTATTTATTTTCACTCACTTGTCTTTCGTTTTTCTTCCATGATACCCTTACATGTCTTTGCCATTTAACGGCATGGATGGTCTTTGCAGACGTGTGCAAATTCTCAGGATCAAACTATTGTAGAAAGGGAAATCTCTCATTTATTCCCCTGTATTCAGTAAAGAAGATTAGATCTGTTGTGTTTAAGTGGAGACACAAATGCATTCTTTTTAAACCCTGAAGATTTTGAACAATGAGGATCTGACAATTCAGGACTAGTGCCAAAAAGCAAAGAGTGAATTATAGTAGGGAAATGTATCTTTGAAGTGTAGGTGTTTTCCAAACACAATGTGCTTTGAAATTACTGATGCCTTTCTTTTTAAATGGTTGTTAACTCAGAACCCTGAGCATGAAAGGGCCTCCGTTCTAAGCAGATCTCCACGGTGTGGCTAGAAGAGATGCAGAGTCACAAAATGCAGGAAATTTGCCTGGGGCTTTAATAACAGTGAATCATCTTCTCTACTCAAGCTATCTGAATTGCTTTAACTTCTTGTACCGGGTCCCTCTATGTCACAGCAGACCACTGGAAGGCCAATCATCCAGCAACCATGGTCAGTTTCTTTGTTTAGAGCCCCATCTGGTTATAAAA
Organism: Oryctolagus cuniculus; assembly: GCF_051225735.1. NCBI lineage: Eukaryota > Metazoa > Chordata > Mammalia > Lagomorpha > Leporidae > Oryctolagus > Oryctolagus cuniculus. The sequence continues at coordinate 82,974,151 of NC_142874.1, forward strand.
CCTTTCTTATTCCTTGGAGATACACCAGAACCATGGTTCCAATTTACATGGGTTAGGTGGCACAAAAGCCTCTTCAGCTGCATGGTCTCCACAAGCTGCAACCGATTAATTCTGTGGTTTATTTACTTTGCAAGGACCTTGTAACAGCAGTATTGCCCTTGTGGCCACATGGCTTGATTGCTATCATGGCCTCGGAGCAGGGCTCTCAGCAGAGCTTCTCCATTGCTTGCAGCTTGTGTGGAAGGCAGCAGTGGTGTGAGTGTTCACAAGCCGGTTTTGTGTTTCTCCTCCCCAGCTTGGTTGGGGCTGCCTGTATGGTGGACTGACTCTCAGTTGGCTTTGCAGATTTTTAATGAGGAACAAACATTGTTTTGGAGTGGCACAGCTGAGGAGCAGGGCACTGGTGGAAGATGTTGTTTTTGGCAGAAATGGTGGCATGATCAGTCATAACAGCTGGTAAGAGTGCACTTACTGTGAGAAAAAAAAAATTCTCCTAACTGACGAACTCATAATTGTGTTGCTGAAGCTTTAGTCAATGGCTCTGATTTCAGTCATTCATCATGAAAGTTCTGAATCTGGTTATTAATGCTTCTAAGATTCTAAAAATTCTTGTGCTGGAAACCATATTAGTTTCTTCTTAGCATCTCTATTGGATTTTTATTTTCTCATATTATCAAGGTAAATTGTTTATTTATGTAACCACTATTATTGTTCTAATTCCACCAAGCAATATTTGCAAGGACTTACTAATTGCCCTTCAGAGGATAAAAAACCTAATTAAACACACTCCCATCATTCAACACTTTGTAATCTTGCAAGTAAGGCAAAATATCTGAAAATAACAATGCAAATGACATATGCATTTAAAGTGTTATAGAAATTCCAATGATGAAGAGATTTTTTTCTTTATCAGGAAGGATTAAGCAAAACTTTAAGATTGAGATATCGTCTGTGTATACCCTTGAATGATGAATCAAATTTTGAAATCCATTTGTACTTAAATTCATCTCAATTGGGATAAAATGACCTTTCCTTTATCCATTCATTTCATTATCCACGTTTTCTTTATCCATTCATTTTATGAATGACACTTTGGTTGATTCTGTGTCTTGGTTGCTGTGAACTGTACTACAATAGACATGATGAAGCAGGTATCTCTTTGCTGCAGTGAGGTCATGCCTTTTAAATATGAGACTTCAGAGAAGTGATTAAGTTTTTAAGGAGTAGGTATATTTAAGTACTTTCTAGTAATTCAATAATATCTGATTACTTATAAATTAAGAATATGCTGTTTAAAAACCATTTTTATTTCTTTGTCTGTCAAAATCTACAGAAATCAGCCAAGTGACACTTTGTTATTCCAGTTCCAGTTAACGGTTTTTCAAAGTAAATCACTGCATTTGTTGAATGAATTTAGTGCCTTCACACTTGACCTTATTTGTGCTGGACCACCCTTTGCCGCACCACATGAGCCCCATCTTGTTGTTTTCCCTTAAAGTGAAGGCAATATTTACTAATACATAAATACTCAATGGATTGAGAAAGTGTCAACAAATCATTCCATGGCTTTTAGAGAAGCCGGGCCTTAGTCCTGCATTCATTTCCTTTGTGAACTTATTCAGTTAAAAGTAGCTCAAAATGAGAATGCATTCTAAAAACCTGGATTTTGCTTAGACTTTGCCTGTGCAACAGGGTACTGCACTGGTTCTAGTTCAACTTAGGAACTTAATGAAATATTCAGAACCAGGTTGCTGAACACCTTTTCCATGTTATTGTAGTATTTGACTGAGAAAAACAAGATGCACATTCTTAAAAACACCTTTTGTTCCATGACTGGAGTGAAGTAAATAGTATTTAAATTATTTATATTCAAAAAGCCCTCATGAGCCATGTAGTTGTTGTAGGAACTGAGAGACACAAGGACAAAACAAACACAATTTTGAACTTGCATTATCTTATTTTCTGTTTCTAGATCAGCTTTAAAATCTTCACTTTTGAATAGTTATGAATTCAATGACAACATCAGTAACTTTTAAATTTAACAAATATTCAAAATATTTTTGATAGTTTGACTTAAAATGGTCTTTATTTGATTTGACATAACTATTCTTTATTTTGCTTGAAAACATTTAAAAATTTTTTAAAAATGTTTGATATTTTGCATTAGACTTGAAAATAAATTTAATGTGCGTGTCTAGAAGGAATCCTCCCCAACAATTAGGATCCTTTGAGATAACTGCATCAGTTGTCAACTCAGTGCTTTTGTGCAGCCCTTCTCCCTACCGTCACTAAAGAGGGTCCATTTAGCAATGCCTAGAGACTTTGTTTTCCACAACTTGGGGTATAGCAGGAATGTGCCAGGGACATCTAGTGAGTAGAAGCCAGAGACATTGGTAGATATCCTAAATGTTCAGGAAGCCTCCACAACAAGGAATTATCTGGTTCAAAATGTCAGTAGTGCTAAACCTGAGAAAGCTTAGATTAGAGTACAATGGAAATAACAGGACTATCCAAATTTGCTTGCTCTGAGTGTGCATTTCTGTGATTAGAGAGAAACACCCCAGACCTCCTCCAGGCTTGCTCCATGGCATCAGGAATATAAAACTAAATCAACAAGCAAAGAGAAGAAGAAAACTGCATTAGTAACCAGGGGGCCAGAAAAGAGAGCTGATATTCTTGGAGTGATGAGAGAAGACATCTGTCAACTTAGAATTCATTGTCTAGTGAATATTTCTTTGGACAGCACAAGGATGACTTAAAGATATCCTTGAATAAATAAGATTGAGAGTTTACAACCAATAAAATCTCATGAAAGAAAAATTTTAAAAATCTATTCAATGCATTTTAATGCACCAAAATGATAGTATAAGAATTAAAAGGAAAAAAAAATATGATAACAATGCTAGTTAACCAAATCAAATTTCAAATCTTTATACTAATAATATTAATGTAGGTTAAAATTAATTAAATGGTGAGCAGTGTACTAATTCCTGGTGAAAAGGTATTTGATTATACACAAAGAGGCTAAATACACTGATTATGTTTAGAACTAGATAAGTTAAATTAGCAGTTTCAATTACAAAGAAATTCAGAAAATAACATGGCATCTTAGAAGCCAATGTAAATGTATTGGTGAAAATAAATATGAAGTTTTAAATTGAGGAAAGCATATGTAATGATAAAGAGGGCAAAACATAATTATTGAAGGATAATTACCCAAGAGTTAAAAAATTTAAATCTTTTCAATAATTTACATAATCTTTAAAAATGCAGCATAAATGATAACAATAAAAAGAGAGACGTCTACACTTATAATTGGATGATTTTTAAAATACTTCGCTTAGAATATCAGTAAGAATATAGAAGCTTTAGTCAACAAAACAGGATAGCATTAATTGAGTGAAATTTCTTATTCAATATTTTCCAAGTGTGTGCGATATATTCACACACATACTATATTACATTTTGAAGAGATATTGGCCTATAATGTAAAACTCAACAATCAACATTATAATCGTGTTCTGCAAACACAAAGCAATTAAGTGAAAATAAACAACAGAAAGTACATAAAAACAAATAGAAACAAGCCATATTTAGAAATTTAGAAACACTTTAAAATTAATATGAAAGAAAAATCACACTGGAAGTAAAAACAGTGTCTAGAATGAAATAATGATGAGAAGGTCACAATAGGTGAAATTCTTTGAACTTGGAAAGAATAGGGGCTGACACTCTGGCACAGCAGGTTAAAGCCCAGGCCTACAGCTCCGACATCCCATATGGGTGCTGGATCCAGTCCCGTCTGCTCCACTTCTGATCCAGTTCTCTGCTATGGCCTCGAAAGCAATAGAAGATGGCCTAAGTGCTTGGGCCTCTGCACCCATGTGGAAGACCCAGAGGAGGCTCCTGGCTCCTGGCTTAGGATCAGCTCAGGTTTTGCTATCACAGCCATGTGGGCAGTGAACCAGCGGATGGAAGACCTCTCTCTCTTTCTCTCTACCTCTCTCTCTAACTTTTTCAAACAAATAAAAAATAAATCTTAAAAAAAAAAAGAAATTGGAAGGAATATATGTAGAATCAATCCATATACTAGAAAGAAAGTTTTAACTTTAGTGTTCTAAGTAAACATCTTAAGAATTTAGGACCAGAAATACAGCATTATAAGTATTCAAAATAAATTATGAAGAAAAACATTATAAAGATAAAACAAATAAGTAATATAAATTATATACACATAATATATAATGAAATGGAAGAAAGACAAATGTAGATGTGTGGATAACTAACAAAATAGACAAGCCTCTGATAAGATTAACTGAGACCTAAAGAGTAAAGATACCATGGGATTGAGTTCCATCTGCACTGCTCCTCCCAACTTCCTGCTAATGTGCATCCTGGGAGTCAGTGGGTGATGGCTCCAAAGGTGGGTCCTTGCCATGTGTAGGAGAGACCTGGGTTGAGTTCCCAACTCCCAGCTTTGGCTCGACCCTGCCCTGACTACCGTATTTGAAAAGTGCACTAAAGGATGAGAGATCTCTGTGTGCTATGTCTCTGTTTTTCTGCTTTTCAAATGAATAAAAATAGTACATAAGGAAACATTTAAATTGTAAGAATAGATTTCCTCACAACTATGGAGCCCACTATAGAGAAAAAGTAAAAGAAATACTTTATTCAAAAATAGTGTGTACTCTGGCAAAAAGATCTCTGTGAGTGAGATCCCAGTGGAAAGAACAGGTCTTCAAAGAGGGAGGTGCCTTTCTCTGAAGGGAGGAGAGAACCTCCACTTTGACTATGACCGTGTCTAAACAAGATAAGAGTCGGAGAACTCAGGGGGCTTCCATAGCCTTGGAAACTCATGACTGGTGCATAGGAAGATTACTGATGCCATAAACAGGAGTGTCAATTTGTAAAGTCAACAACAGGAGTCACTGCACTCGCTCCTCATGTAGGATCTCTGTCCTTAATGTGCTGAACATTGAGGCTTAATGCTATAACGAGTACTCAAACAGTATATTTCACTCTGTGTTTCTATGGGGGTGCAAACGATTGACATCTTTACTTAATGTACACTAAACTGATCTTCTGTAAAAAAAAAAAAAAGAAATTATCAATTCCCAACTTGACTCTCACTGGGATTAAACATGACAATAGGTCTGATCTGATTTCATCATCATTTAAAAAAAATCATCTATTATTTTTCACTTTATGTTTCTGTGTGGGAGCAAACTGTTGAAATCCTTACTTAAGGTATACTAAGCTGATCTTCTGTATATTAAGATAATCGAAAATGAATCTTGATGTGAATGGAAGGGGAGAGGGAGTGGGAAAGGAGAGGGTTGTGGGTGGGAGGGACGGTATGGGGGGGGAAGCCATTGTAACCCATGAGTCGTACTTTGGAAATTTATATTCATTAAATAAAAGATAAAAAAAATAGTGTGTAAATATTTTTATTGTTTTACTTTAATTTTTTGGAAGAAACATTTTTACTGCTTGACTCTGATATTTTTAAGCTTAGCATACTGGATACTTGGTCACAAATAATGCCTGAATTATCTTCGGTTTCTTAGTAATTATTTATTTTATGTTTTTGTTTATCTTGAAATGCAGCTATGTCTATATATTTCTGTCCTGGACATTGAGCTTTAAGAAAACAAAATTCTTTTCCAACTATTTTGTGTGTCCTTTGGCAAAAGCTAGTAATTTCCTTGGATATAATCTGTTCTGACTAGATGCTGTTTGGATTGAATTAAATTGAATTATATAAAATAAATTGTCATTATCACTTTTGATGTGACATCATTCTGATTCCCACCTTATACAATAATGATTGTGTTTGTGTATTTTCCTGATTTTCTGTCCTTAATTAATAGCTTATTCATTTTGTCTTCTTTTTCTTTTTTGTTTTAATTATTTTATTTATTTATTTGACAAGAAGAGTTATAGACAGTGAGAGCAAGAGACAGAGAGATAGGTCTTCTGTCCACTGGTTCACTCCCCAGATAGCTGTAACAGCTGGAGCTGAACCTATCCAAAGCCAGGAGCCAGGAGCCAGAAGCCTCTTCTGGGTCTCCCATAAGGATGCAGGGACCCAACCACTTGGGCCATCTTCTACTGCTTTCCCAGGCCATAGCAGAGTGCTGGATCAGAAGAGGAGCAGCCAGTACTAGAACTGGCGCCCATATGGGATGCTGGCACCCATATGGAATGCTGGCACTGTAGGTGGAGGAATAACCTACTGTGCCACAGCACCGGCCCCAATTGCTTATTCATTTTATCATACCAGGAGAAATTGAGATTGTGCAACATTGGGAAGAAGGAAAAGATGACAAACAAAAATGTTCAAAAGTTAAAGAGAGAGAAATAGCAGGGAACCCTCTTTTAAATGTGCATCCTCAGAAATTATAAAGTATAACTATAATGAAAAGAAACCATAAAGTTTTTGGTCTGGCCTAGCTTTGGTCTGGCCTAGCCCCGGCTGTTGTGGCCTCTGGGTGGATGATACAGCAGATGGAAGATCCCTCTCCCTTTCTTTTTCTATTTCCGCCCCTCTGTCACTCTGCGTTTCAAACAAATGAAATCATCTTTTTTTTTTTTTTTTGACAGGCAGAGTGGACAGTGAGAGAGAGAGACAGAGAGAAAGGTCTTCCTTTGCCGTTGGTTCACCCTCCAATGGCTGCCGCGGCTGGCGCGCTGTGGCCGGCGCACCGCGCTGATCCGAAGGCAGGAGCCAGGAGCCAGGTGCTTTTCCTGGTCTCCCATGGGGTGCAGGGCCCAAGCACCTGGGCCATCCTCCACTGCACTCCCTGGCCACAGCAGAGGGTTGGCCTGGAAGAGGGGCAACCGGGACAGAAGCCGGCGCCCCAACCGGGACTAGAACCCGGTGTGCCAGCGCCGCTAGGCAGAGGATTAGCCTAGTGAGCCGCGGCGCCGGCCAAATGAAATCATCTTTAAAACATTACTCTTGGAGGCCAGTGTTGTTGTACAGCAGGTTAAGTCACCCCCCTGCAATGGAGGCATCTCATATGAGTGCTGGATCATGTCCAGGCTGCTCCACTTCCAATCTAGCTCTCTGATAATGTGCCTGGGAAAGCGTTTGAATATGGCCTACATGCTTGGGCCCTTGCCACACAAGAGATAGACCTGAAGAAAGCTCCTGGCTTCTGGTTTTGGTCTGACCCAGCCCCAGCTATTAAGCAGTGAATGGAAAATCTCTCTCTGTCTCTACCTCTCTCTCTCTGTAACTCTGACTTTCAAATAAATAGATACAAGTCTTTAGAAATTTGTCCTTTAAAAATCCATTACATTGAAAGTGAAGGACAATATACATGATCCAATATGTATCCCTACAGGAGAGTAACTCACCATCTGTTGATAAGGCCAAGCCATCCCTGTTGAAGTGGCTTTTAGATACTTTGCATCATGTTCAATGTTTATGTTATACAAACTCACAAGCAAAAATCACAAAAGCAGATCATATTGGATATACTGATTATCTCAATTTGATCATCACATTGAATTGGTACAATGATCACACACACACACATATACACATATATATATAAGTTATTCATTGAACAGAAGACTATCAAGGGGAAAGGAGCCTATGGTAATAGAACTAATATTAAGATTACAATCACTAATCTTCAGAGAAAATAAACTTAGTAGCATCAATGTCAAAGAGGAAATTTTCAGTGTGCATTTTAATATATTGGGCATCAGTGAATGATTACTCTGTATGCAAGAAGGACCAGAATTATGTATTAAAATATTTCCTTAGAGTCTAAGTGATTATATTTTCTCTTTTCTAACCTGTTCATCAAATTGTGTGCAGTGACACATGTGGTAGTTATTGGAATGATTCAAATCACTTTTCAATTTGAAAATACGTTATGATTTCTGTTAAATGGGGAACATGAATAGTTGGGAATACTTTGGATTAATGTCTAATTTACTTTATTTGCCTTTCTTCTTATTAACTGGACAACTACTTGTAGTCTCATAATTTTTGAGTCATCACCCATGAGTCTTAGGTCTTTAGAATGAGCTTCCTGAGTCCTTGTTATTAGTTAGCAAATTTAAAGAACAGGGTGCATTGGCCAAATCTCCTTATGCAAACCAAATGAAATGTGAAAATTAAATGATCTAATGTAACAAAGGAACAAAATGAAATTATTTCTCGCAGCATCCTTTGTTTGTCTATTCTTAACCACTATCCCAGAGAAGTGTAAATTAAAAGTCGAAATGATTTATTTCAGAAACTAAATAAATAAAGCACACTGCTGCTTTTTCATTTCATTGTGTACCTTCACTTCTGGTATTTTTTTCCTCCCTCTGAAAGTGCTATTTCAACAAGACCATGTAAATGTCTATAATTGTGAGAGAAAATGTTAATATAACATTTACACAGTTCAACAGCTTCAAAGCTATTTCATTGATGATGCCTAAAAGGAAACTTACACACAGAGGCCCCAAGCCCACATAAATGCTAGTTTAGTAGGGTATTTGGTGACAGAGCCTTAAAAACAGAAACAAAAAGAAGGGAAATCAAACAGCCCCATCTTCCAGCCTAATTCAAGCCATTTAGAGGCTTGGTGCTTAAGCCAAGGATTACTAGTGATACTATCTACATCAGCTTTGCTGTTCAGGAAGGAACGTCTCTCATATTAAAGAAAAAAAGTGAAGAGAAAAAGGGAAAAAAAAAAGAAAAGATTTTTAAAGCCAAGTAATCCAGGCTTGCATAAATCTTTAATGGGTTCTGTCTTCATATGATTGGCTATTTGTACTTCTCTCTGCCCAGGGGAAACACTCTGTGTCTTAGAGAAGAATAATAGTACCTTCATCTTGTGTGTTATATGATATCTTCAAGTAATCCCAAGGATTTTGTCTTTGTCTGCCGTAAACAAAAGGCCACCCATACATAATGTCTGACTCCTCACCTTAGCAGGGGACACCCCTAGATGAACGTGGACTACTAAGCCATTTGTACCCTGGGGCAGTTTTGCTCCCAAGACAACTCAGAAAATGTAAAAACAAAAAGCATATTTCTTCTCTTAGAAGAAGAAAGTGTGATCATCACCCTGAAGTTGTGTCAATTTTCTAGACTTTCCTTGGAGATAAAAATGTAACGCCAAATAACACACTTTGCTGTGTGAGCTGATGAAGAAAAATACCATGCTGTGGATTCGTTGGTGGGAAATATAGTGGTGAGTACAAACCCTCTGTGGCAAACCATAGAAACAAAAGAAAAATAAATACTTTTACTCTTTACATGTTAAGGTTTCAGAAAAGATAAACAAAAATTATGTAGAAAAATCTATTTTACCATCCACTCTCCCCCACCACCTCTGTGAGGCATTGCTTATCATGCTAGATTCTGAGCAATTAAGCTTCCTAACTGATGAATTGATTCACTTGGAAAATGTATGCCTACCACCTGTAAGGGACTTTCTTCAACTTGAGGTACATAGGAAGATTTGGCTTTTAGCAATACTACCTTTACAATCTGACATAACAGGCCCGCACAACTGTATTCCTTTACCATCTCTGATATGTTGATTCTGAGAAATTCTATTCTTACTAATTATATTACAATATAAATAATGTGACTTTATGCATTGTTCACTTAAGCTATACCAAAAGATAAAAGGAAATGTCTAGATAAATTGGTTAAAATGAGACATTTAAAAAGCTAGATTTTAAGCAAAGAGTACTTTACATTTATGGCAAAAAATAAAGGATATTCCCTGATTTTCCTCAATAAAACTACAAACTGTATCTAGGATGCATTTAATTTTAGCAAGTTCTCAGGAAGTTTTTCATGTATGTAGGAAAACAGAATAATTTGTCAAATGTTAATTTTGACTGAGGTATGCTGTAATTTTGAATTAATGAACTTATATAGCAAAAGATAAGATTTTTATGAACAAGCTTATATAATCATTCCAATATTACAAGTGTGCTTGAATCTGTAACATATAGTGGCAAGTATACTAAATGAAAAAGCAAGCATGGTTGGTAAAAGAATAAATAAAGGCTGGCGCTGTGGCTCACTAGGCTAATCCTCCACCTGCGGCACCGGCACACCAGGTTCTAGTACGAGTCGGAGCGCCGGATTCTGTCCCGGTTGCTCTTCTTCCAGTCCAGCTCTCTGCTGTGGCCCAGGAGTGCAGTGGAGAATGGCCCAAGTGCTTGGGTCCTGCACCCACATGGGAGACCAGGAGAAGCACCTGGCTCCTGGCTTCGGATCAGCGTGGTGCACCGGCCGCAGCGGCCATTGTGGGGTGAACCAATGGAAAAGGAAGACCTTTCTGTCTCTCTCTCTCACTGTCCACTCTGCCTGTCAAAAAAAAAAAAAAAAGAATAAACTAAATCATATACATGCATTATTATTTTAATACAGATTTAGAACATCTATTTCATAATATATTTCCAGAAAGATTATTTTTTCATGATATTTTCTTAGTCACTCAAATTAAATTGATAAATTATCTTTAGCCTACGCATCATAAACTAACAAAGAGAAAGTGCAACTAATGGTTTAGTGGTGAAGTTGTTCCTTGAGCTCTCTTAATCATATTTCACATAAGCAAATTTTTTGAAAAAAATCCCAAAATAGGAGAGGGACACCAAAATGACCCAAGTATATTACAGTTCCATGGCTAACATACTTAGTATGTCTTCTAATGAGATGTGAAAATGTGTGGAAACACTACCATACATTAGTCATTCTATGGCAATAGCATGTGTCAGGCTTGGGTTGTAGAACTACTTGATGAGACATACAGAGCATTCAGTATATATACCCTAGACCTTGACTTCCTCAACCTACCACTAACCTGTTATGAACAATGTGATAGAAGTGGACATTTGGCCTAGTGATCAACACACCCTCCCACATTCCTGATCTGAGTGCCTGGGTCTGAGTCCCAGCTCTGTTCTCCATTCCATTTTCTTTCTAAAGGTTACCCTGGGAGGCAGAAGGTGATGGCCCAAGTAGCTGGGTCCTGGGTACTCTCCCTCTCTCTCTCTTTTTTTAACACACAGAGAGACAGAGCACTTCCATCTGCTGCTTAATTTTCCAAGTGCCTGCAACGGCCAGACTCCATCCAGAACTACCACATGGTGCTGCCTCCAGGATGCACATCAACAGGAAGTTGGATCTGAACCAGAAGTGCCAGGACTTGAACTAGTTACTCTGATAAGGGATTTGGGTGTCTCAACTGGTGACTTAACTGATGTACCAAATGCCTGTCCCCTTTTAATATGTTTAAGTTTATGTCATTCAGCTTAAAGAGTGTTCTACTTACCACATCCTGAATTCTTTACTCAGTGGATGACTAAGCTTAATACTATAAAGTAAATTGAAAGTATACCGTTGCAAATATTAAAAGAAAAGTAAAAAAGGATGGAGGAGGGAAGGTGGGATGGTAGGGTAGAAGGATCATTATGTTATTAAAACTGTATATATGAAACATATGAAAGTTGTTCCTTTATATAAATTAAAAATTAAAAGTTAGTGTTCCCTCACCAAGCACACCTTATCAATATATTTTAAGAATTATTTTTTATGATTTTAATCAAAAGGAACCCTGAGATGATATTTAAACCACTCACTCACTTGCCCTACATACATTTTATGTAAAATCTGTGAACCTGAATTATTTTATAATAAATTAAAGAAGGAATATACAATCAGTTGAGCAATTAGGTTTTCATTTTGAAAAGTGGATCTTAGAAAATGCTAAATAGAATTTAGAGATAGAAATTTATATTTTAAATATAATAATGATTTATTGTTAGTTATTTCAATAAGTTGTTTATATATGTATATATTCATATATATCTGAATTGTTACTTTCTTTGATATCAATGTAGAATTTAAGGAATAATTTGTATTTTCTTATTATTTTCTTAAATCAATCTTCAACTAACATGCACTAGAAGAATAACATCTGCTTATTTTTTTAAAAGGATTTATTTATTTATTTGAAAGAGTTACACAGAGAGAGAATGAGAGGCAGAGAGAGAGAGAGAGAGGTCTTCCACCCACTGGTTCACTCCCCAATTGACTGCAAAGGCCAGAGCTGTGCCAATCTGAAGCCAGAAGCCTGGAGCTTCTTCCAGTTCTCCCACACCAGTACAGGGGCCCAAGGACTTGGGCCATCTTCTACTGCTTTCCCAGGCAATAACAGAGAGCTGGATTGGAAGTGGAGCAGCTGGGACTGGAACCGATGCCAGCACTGAAGGTAGCAGTTTTACCCGCTATGTCACGGTGCCAGCCAAAACATCTTCTTATTACGAACCTCATATTTTCCCAGATACTCTATTAGACATTTTGATTTAAGCAAATGTTACAATGTATTGAACAGTTACTATTTTGGTAGGCATAATGAGAGTATTTTAGCTACTACAATCAATGAAGCTGAAGATTTCATGGACATGCATAGACATGGCACAGTGAAGATTACTTTTTTCCCTCACATCAAGGTTCAATATACTTATGCCCAGATAGTGGATGGCTTTCTCTCTTCTGGTCATTCAGCATCTCAAACTCCTTAGGGCTAACTTAGGGCTATAATTTAGGGCTGCAACTGTTCTCTAGGACTGGATCTCTAATTAGAGTTCTGTATCCAGCTAGGTTAAGGAGACAGAGGACACAAGAAAAGACCCCAGTTTTCTGAAAAGACCACATCTCTGTAGCCCTTCCTGTCTTGCACAAGCTACCGAAAGGACATAATTTCTAAGATTTCACTGGATTGTACCTCTAAGTCAGTTCTAGAGAGTTGCCTTCTGGATGAATAACTGCCTTCGAGAGACAGCTTCATTGCTATGGACATTTGAGTCAGCTGAGGACTTCATCTTCCTTATATATTTTATACTCTAACAATTCAAACTGGGTAATGTTACCATTCACTGTTTTACAAATAGAAAACAGAGACCCAGAGAATTTAATTATTTAAACAAATAAAGTTTGAACTAAAGTCTGTCTAAATTTTTAAAAAGTCAGACTCTTGGAGCTGGCGCTGTAGCACAGTTGGTTAATGCCCTGGCCTGAAGCGCCAGTATCCCATATGGGTGCCAGTTTGAGACCTGCTCCACTTCTGATCCAGTTCTCTGCTATGTCCTGGGGAAGCAATAGAAGATGGCCCAAGTCCTTGGGCCTCTGCACTCGTGTGGCAGACCCAGAAGAAGCTCCTGTCTCCTGGCTTCGGATCGACTCAGCTCCAGCCATTGTGCCCAACTGGGGAATGAATCATTGGAAGGAAGACCTCTCTCTCTCTCTCTCTGCCTCTCCTATTTCTGTGTAACTCTGACTTCCAAATAAGTAAATAAATCTTTTTTAAAAAAAGTCAAACTCGGCAATTAGTAATTTGGTGGACATTATTAAATTTGATAAATACAGTTTTTCCAAATAATAATGAAAGTAGCGAACATTAATGTAATTTGAACTCTCATGTATTTGATACTGTCCCACGTGCTCTTGATATATTAGCTAATGCTAATACATGAAAGTCTATGATGCAGCTACTAATATGGTATGCAATTAAAAATAATTTTTGAAAGTATATAGACAGAAACAGACAGACAGGAAGAGATGTCCCACCTGCTGGTTCATTTTCCAAATGCTTTCAATGGTCCGGGATGAGCTGAGCAGAAGCCAGGAACTAGAAAGTTCATCATGGTCTCCCATGTGAGTGGCAGAAATCCAATTAATTGAGCCATCATCTGCTGCCTTCCAGTATCTGCCTTAGCAGGAAATTGGAATCAGGAATTGGAGCAGGGAGTTGAACCTGCTACTCCAAAATAAGATGCACTTGTCTTAACTGTTAGACTCAGCCCTTTTTATTTTCTTTCTTAAATTTTTAGTTATTTGAGATGCATAAAGACAGAGAGACAGACAGACAAGCTGATGAAACTGAGACAAAACTAATTTCATCCAGTTCATAACTTCTAGGACCATAATCTAAAAAAGCTTTAATCGCTATAACAAACTGCCTCTGTGCAATGACAAACACCATATACAATGGGTTGCTTTTATCTGTTCTGCATTATCTTTCAAAAATCCATACAGAAATGACCCCAAAACACATTGCCCAACCTGTCACCAGGAACTTCTTGACATCTGAGTGTACACAGATTGGCATTTTCTTCCTGCATTGGCTACCACAAATTTCACCAAAGTAGCATAGCAAGCGTTTCCTACTTTTTAAAAAATATTTATTTATTTATTTCAGAGGTGGAGAGAAAGAGAAAATGGGAAAGAGAGAGAGAGAGAGAGAGAGAGAGAGAGAGAGAATCTCCTATCTGCTGGTTTACTCTCCAAATGGCCACAACAGCTGGGGCTGGACCAGGCCAAGGTCAGGAACTTGAAACTCCACACCTGAGTTCACAGAACCAAGCACTTGTGTCATCTTCCATTCCCATTCCTTTCCCAGGCGCATGTGCAGGGGGCTTGATGGCAAGAGGAGCAGCTGGGACTGGAACGGGTGCTCTTAATGGGATGCCAGTATGACAAGCTGTGGCTTAACCAACTATGCCACAATGCTGGTTAAGCAAACCCCTTGATCACTTTTCATGACTTTACAGATATAAATGAACACCTGTTGTAAATACAATGGGACATCCAGAATGGCACTTCTGCTCTGGTACTCGACTGTCTTCATCTCACTTGTGTCAATGAGGCACATGGTCATTACCATTATCAAAGGACCATCATCATTCACAGAGAAAGAGGCAAAGTTTCAGGACTGGAAGAGATCTTATACACAATTTATATGTAATTCTCTGCTGAGTAAATAATTCCAGTACAAGGAGCTTCCCACCTCACAAGGTGCATAGATAGATAGATGCATAGATAGATACATACATAGGTAGGTGGATACATAGATAGATAGATTCATATGTAGGTAGATACAGAACCACAGTGATAAGAACAGTCTAAAGACACTCATAGTGTACAGCATTGTTCTACTCTACTGCTATAATACATTAAGATCACCTAGTTCACATCCCACATTTTATGGGTGAAAGTGAAGGCCACGAGGGTTTCAGAGACTGGTTGTTAAAAAACAGATAACTAGTTTTCCTGTAAGTTCATTACATTGCTTCTGAGTCTGCCTTTGGAATTACTTAAAACACTCTTAACATTTAGTCTGTAGACTTTCATATCTTTGAAAACAGCTATATCGTTTTCCTTTATTCTTCTCTTCTCCAAAATAAACAGTTAGGTTCTCATCAATTACTTCTGATACAAAATCCTTTCAGGACTCAATGATCTGTAGTTTCTTATTTATTTAATACACCTCATAAATGTTCTTTCTTATAACCCCTGGCATCGTATGTGGTCTGACCAGTGCAAGATAAAGAGGAAATAATTTAAACTTAGTTCTCTGCATTCTGCTTCTGCTAATCCCATTTAAGATTAAATTAGAGTTTTTGGCAGCTATATCATACTATTGACTTACATTGAACTATTCAACTTTCCATTTTGAAACCGTTCTAGTACTTTTCAAATGAACCACTGCTGAATATAAAGAAAGCTGAGGTCAAAGGTGTCTTCTCTTTTATTTAATCAACTGCTATGAAAGTTGCATGTGTCTAGGGGAACAAGACAAAAAGTGAAAAAACTGGGCATACCTGGATTACATTTCATCTTCGTTATTTTGGTCTCCAGATTTTGGTTTCTGCATATTTTGAGTCATGAATATTAATTTTCTCATCCTCATGTCATTTGAAAATTTGATTCAGACATGGATGTGTTCATCAAAACACTGATGAAATAGGAATATTAGAAAAAAAAGGTAAAAAGTACTCTATTGTTAAAGACCACGTTATGTTGATATAAACATGCGTTGTGTAACTTCAAGGTCTCCTCACAAAGGAATCTGTCAGGGAGCACGACCATCTCTTCTTCAGTGTACATTCTGTACCCTGTCTGTATATGGTGTGTGAGTGGCTCTGTTGATTTTTTTGCTGAGATTCAGATACTGTGTCATCCATGTTTCCTACTAAATGATATGATAATATTTTGGCATATCCTGTTTTAATGAAGCAATGCTGATGCTAAGAATTGGTATTTCCTTCTCCAAGAGTTTATAAACTAGTTGTTTGACAAACTGTTGTAAAATTGTAGATGATTATAGAACTTTGCTAATTGTCAATATTTCTGGTCCTCCTTTTGAGAAATTGAAGCAATATATGTCAATCTTGTATATTTCTAAATTAGTTACAATTTTTCAACAATTGCAAACTTATAAGAGTAAGATATATGAATAACATTGCTAAAATAACTAAAAGCTAATATATTAATTATATATTTAAATGGACAATTACATTTTTGACATTTAATTTTATTCATAATTTGGAATTAAATGCTTTCAAATTGTGTGAAATCTGAGATAGTTATATAGATATTATTGGTGACAAATTGTATGTTTCCATAAAAAATACTCCAAAAAGGAGGTCATATAGTTATGACACACATTGGTCTGTTGATAAACTTAATAGAATACTGCTAAAACTAAAATTGCTTTAGGAATAGCGGCGCCGGCACACCAGGTTCTAGTCTCGGTCGGGGCGCTGGATTCTGTCCCGGTTGTCCCCCTTCCAGGCCAGCTCTCTGCTGTGGCCAGGGAGTGCAGTGGAGGATGGCCCAAGTACTTGGGCCCTGCACCCCATGGGAGACCAGGAGAAGTACCTGGCTCCTGCCTTCAGATCAGCGCGGTGCGCCAGCTGCAGTGTGCCGGCCGCGGCGACCATTGGAGGGTGAACCAACGGCAAAGGAAGACCTTTCTCTGTCTCTCTCTCTCACTGTCCACTCTGCCTGCCAAAAAAAAAAAAAAAAAAAAAAAAAAAAGAAATAGAACACAATAATTAGCTTTGAAATGGAAAAATAATCTATTTTTTAGTTGTCACATAATAGTTCACTATGTTGCATGTAAATAATTCCACAAGTTTCTGTAAATATTGTGCTAACATATTAACATATTCCTAAGTTTTTCTTAATTTCTGTTTTAGATTACATTTATGCCTCTGTAATTTCTTCATTAGTCAAACAATGTTTTTGTCACATACATTTTGAATCACTGTCAGTTTGTATCCAATAATAAGTATTCTCTACTCATGGGAAATACAATTAATATCAAGATATTTACATCTAAACAGCACAAATAAACTGAATTTTTTTTAATTTTTCCCTGAAATTATATAGATGCCAAAGATAAATTCAACAGCATTTTAACATGATAAGTGTTCTACCATCTTGAAATGTTTTGGTTTAAGCTTAATGACCAGTAGTAGTGTTAAACCCATTCAGGATTAATATTCACTAAGTTAGAATAAGAACAAAACAATTTCATTTTAAATATGGGACAAAATAAAATTATCAGGAAATGAAGGCATTTTCAGGACACATTTAATTTTTTTAATTAAATCCTTTGAATAATTATATGATGACTTGAACAATATTATTTGTCAGCATTTAATTTCATTCGCTTCCCAGTTGCAGGCAAATCTCAGTTAAGTTGCTGACCAAACCCTTTCATTTAACCTCACATCTTGTTAATCATTAAGATATATTCAACTGATCTCTTCAGTGGCTCCCAAGTTTTAACTTCTTTTCTTTCAACATTACTTGTTCCATTCTTCTGAAAGTCCATGCAGGTTATTTGTCTCCATACATCCTCCACCCTACTCTTCAAAGAGCTACAAGGATCTTTGTAAAGCTCAAATAGATCAGATAGAATAATATCAGTTTTCTGTTCAAATGTCTTTAACATTTTACCATCCTGCTCTAAAGAAAGAAAAAAGTTTAAAAAAACTTTAAAGGTAGAATTATCATAATATCTTATTCCATTTTGTGTTGTTACGGTAGAATGCCCAAGACTAAGTAATTTGTAAATAACCGAAATTTATTTCTTATTGTTCATGAGTCTGGGTGAGTCAGAATGGCCACAAATTCATTGTGTGGTAAAGGCATGGTCTCCACTTTCAGGAGGGTGCCTGAACCCACTCCCACATTAGCCTATTGTTAAGAACAGAGCCCTCATGGCCCAACAACCTCTCAAAGATTCCACCTCCTAATATTGTCTCAATGGAAATAAGATTTAAACATGGTCTTTGAAACTGACAGTCCAACCATAACACTGTTGATCTAGTAATTCCAAATTTATGATCATACAAAACAGAAAATAATTAAGAGTGGGGACTCAAAAATACATTTGTATACCTGAATTTATATAGCAGCACTATTAGTAGTAAGAAAACTGTGGAAACAAATCAAATGTCTATTGATAAATAAATGAGTAAAGGAGATGTATTACATGCACAAGGTGGCATTTTATATAGACTTAAAATGGAAAGAAACTCAGAAATATGCTAAACATGAATGAACCTTGAGGGCATTGTGTTTAGTAAGGTAAGCAAGTCACAAAATGTCAAGTATTGCATGATTCTGCTTATGTGATAAAACTACATTCACAAAGCAGTGTGATGGTTTCCAGAAGGTGTGTGATGGAGGAGGTTATTTTAAAAAATTTTTAAAAAGATTTTATTTATTTATTTGACAGATAGAGTTACAGACAGTGAGAGAGACAGAGAGAGAGAGCAAGGTCTTCCTTCCGTTGGTTCACTCTGCAAATGGCCACTACTGCTAGAGCTGCACCGATCTGAAGCCAGGAGCCAGGTGCCACTTCCTGGTCTCCCATGTGGGTACAAGGGCCCGAGGATTTGGGTCATCCTCTACTGCCTTCCCGGACCACAGCAGAGAGCTGGACAGGAAGAGGAGCAACTGGGACTAGAACCGGTGCCCATATGGGATGCCAGTGCCGCAGGCAGAGGATTAACCTGGTGAGCCATGGCGCCAGCTCCAGAGGGAGTTATTTTTTAATGGACATGAAATTTCAATTTGAGAAGGTGAAAAAGTTCTGGAGATGGATTGTTTTGATGATTGTCCACAATCTTAATTTCTATACAATTTTGCTATGCAAATGTGAATCCATAGACATAGTTATTAAGTTTTGCCATCTTTAGACTTTCAATGTCATTCAAGTATCCTTTATAGAGATCTCCCATCTGCTGTTCTCATGCACTATTAAAATGTTATCAAGTTTATTTTCTTAGATATGTTGAATCTGTTCCCTTATGACTTCACTCTGACCTGCTTCCTTTGTCTTTGCTATGCTTTTCTGATCAGTTTTGGTTCCACTCCTGGAGTTTTCTATTAAATGTGTGTGTCCTTTTCTGTAAGGGAAACTTGGTGGATCAGTTTGGAAAGTTCCTGGGGGAAAACCACAACATGCACTTCAAACAGAGCCCCTTTAATTTACTTGATATTGAAGTGAGTAGAACCACACCCAGGTTCATTTTCATTGACTCACTATGTTTTCCACTTATTTCCATTTATTAACTGTTGGGTAATGTGGGATTCTCTTGTTCCTAAGTTGGCCATACACCCCCTTTCTTTCTTCTACTTTCTGCTCTGCAAACAGTGCTAACATACAGTTCATGGAAGGATTAGAGGCTTGGCCACTCCAACTACTACCTTCTGTTTTGAAGTGCTTACCTTGCTGCCTACATTTTGTAAAAGGTGTTAAAGTGTTGTTGCTTTGCTGTCCAGTGAATCTGTCTTGTTTTTACATAGGGTTTTTGAGAAATTCCAAAAACTGTGCTGCTACCACCTCTACTATCTTTCCAGAACCCTCACACAATGCACAAAATTGTAAAATTAGTACTGGTTAACATGTCATTCAAAAGCATAATCTATGATGCTTATATAATTGACTTCATTATTCTGAAAATTTGTTTCCCACACACAGACACCCAATAGCCTTCATTTAAATTTGATCCAGAAGTAATATAAAATACAATAAAAAGTAATCATCTAATTAACTGTATTTTATTTGTGTTAACCTTTAGAGAACTTTTAGAAACAAAGATTAGGATGAGGTCTTATAAAATAAATTATAAGAAATTATATGAATTATAAAATGAAATATAAGTGCTGTTGTCTTTTTCTTTTACCTTGAAACAAGGTATGTACTTAAAGATTTTACCTTCCATTCTATGAGTCTGCTGTGTATCCCGCTTCCCAAGATGGATTGTTCTCTCTCTTTTTGATTCTATCAGTTAGTATTAGCAGACACTAGTCTTGTTTGTGTGATCCCTAATTGTGAACAGAAATTGATCACTTGGACTAGTGAGATGGCATTGGAATAGCACTCTGGCCTCAGAATAAGCCCTTAAGGCATTCAAATCTGGCTGAAGAGCCCATGAGAGTATTTTAGGCATGGAAAGCCAAGACACTCTGGAAAAAAAAAAAAAAAAAGACCTAAATGAAAGATCTCTGCAAGTAAGATTGCAGTGGAAAGAATGGGGCCATCAAAGAAGGAAGTACCTTTCTCTGAAGGGAGGAGAGAACTTCCACTTTGACTATGACCCTGTTAGAATAAGATCGAAGTCGGAGAATTCAACAGGCTTCCATAGCCTTGGCAACTCATGACTAGAGCCTAGGGAGATTACTGATGCCATAAACAAGAGTATCAGATTGTTAAGTCAACAACAGGAGTCACTGTGTACTTACTTCTCATGCGGGATCCCTCTTTAACATGTTGTCCAATGTGAAGTAATGCTATAACTAGTACTGAAACAGGATTTTACACTTTGTGTTTCTGTGTGGGCGCAAACTGTTGAAATCTTTACTTAATATATACTAAATCGATCTTCTGTAAATAAATATAATTGAAAATGAATCTTGGCCAGCGCTCGGCTCACTAGGCTAATCCTCCGCCTTGCAGCAACGGCACACCAGGTTCTAGTCCCCGTCGGGGCACCAGATTCTTTCCCGGTTGCCCCTCTTCCAGGTCAGCTCTCTGCTGTGGCTAGGAGTGCAGTGGAGGATGGCCCAAGTACTTGGGCCCTGCACCCCATGGGAGACCAGGAGAAGTACCTGGCTCCTGCCATCGGATCAGCGCGGTGCGCCGGCTGCAGGGCGCCGGCTTCAGCGACCATTGGAGGGTGAACCAACGGCAAAGGAAGACCTTTCTCTGTCTCTCTCTCTCACTGTCCACTCTGCCTGCCAAAAAAAAAAAAAAAAAAAAAAAAAGAAAAGAAAATGAATCTTGATGTGAATGGAATGGGAGAGGGAGCGGGAGATGGGAGGGGTGCAAGTGGGAGTGAAATTATGGGGGGGGAGCCATTGTAATCCATAAACTGTACTTTGGAAATTTATATTTAACTAAATAAAAAAAAAAGATTTTACCTTTACTTAGAGCCTCCACTAAATCTGGAGTACTAGGTACAGAACATGATGGCATTCTTCCAACAAAAACAAGTTCGTGAAAATAAGAATGATCCAATTTGTTTTCTTATAGTCATCAACCTTAAAGTTGGTCAAGTTGATTTATCAATTACTGCGGGCAATTCTTTATACATAACATAATTAAAGTTAAAAAGAAACACAAAATCTTTGTTTTCAAGCAACCCACCGACTACCTTATATTAAAATTTATGCAATTAACAGTAATATATTAAAATAATATCTGTATTAACCTATTTGCTCATTGTTTATAAAACATCTCCCTCAAGTAAAGGAGAGTTACATGGCTTTTATAATGAATAGAAAAAACACTAAAATGACCAGTTTAAACTGATTCCCAATTTATCTATTGAATGTATGTTCTGTGATAAAGCATTAAAATATTTGAAACTCTACATCTCATTTTTATACTTTTGAAATAGCATTCTATTCATAACAGAGTCATTTATCTTTATTTACTTAACTTATTAATCAACTACGTTATGTCTAAAGGGCCTAGAATTCTTTACATACTAACAATACCTTCTGATATGGGTGCTTCCATGTGACCTGACCAGTGATCTTGAAAACATGAGAGATAAAAATGAAAGCATCATTGATTAAATCAATCATTTAATGAGCAAGTTAAGGACTGTGAATGAGATTAATTATGTCTGCGATCAAAGAGTCTTGCTAGAAATGTAATAAGTGCAAGAAGTGATTAGGGAATACAATGGTATGTAACACAGTATTTAATTGGGTGGAGTGCAACATCAAGTTCTTTTGCTGTGAAATGAAGGCTAAGACATAAAGGACTCTAAGATCCTTAAGTAGAATGAGCTGTACAAAGCAAAATAAGGACAGTTATGAAGATAAAGCCTTCAAGAGACAAACTCCAATTGCACCCTGAATATTGAGAAAATCTCTTTATAGGATTCCTACTGAGGGTTATGACTTAATAATAATACCTCATAACCATTGACCTAAACTTTCTTTAACCAACAAATGTGCATTGACCAAAACAGAATAATAAGCAATGGAAAAATGTCACTACCTGAAATTCTGTTAATGTGATTACTTTGGTTGAAAGTGAGTGTCCAATTTTCAATGAAAGTGAAAGTTGTAAACCATTAAAAACAATACTTGGTTGCATTTGAATCTCCTTAGCATCATAAGACAAGAGGTTTTTAAAATTAACCATGTTATATAGAGGTAACACTGCATGTATAATGAGATTGGCTATAACTCCAATCTTCCACTTAAACCTTTTTGTTAAATCGAGTGTCTGTAGTGATTTTCTTCTGTATGTGTGGAATAGTGAGATACAAAATGTAGAAGGGTGAAGCCTAGTGAAGAGACAGCAAAGAACTGCACAATAGCAAGTTCAGCAATAGAGGGTAGATCCCTCTCTGTCTGCTGTTCTCCTGATCCAATATTCAATCACTGCTACAAGTCACATTTAATGACATGACACAACATTCTCCCCATTGTTTTTTAACCCAAATCATACAGATATCCACTATCTGTTGATACCAAACCACAGTGGGACCAGAATACATTTGTTTTCCTGAGCTAGATCTCTAACTAGCTTGCAGTAGCAGCTCTGGTCAATGAATTAACTTCACATGACTTTACATTTCATGTGACTGGGTTTCTTGAGTGTCACTTATTTCCCATCCTTCCCCACCTACTTTTTTCACAGTATATGGTTATGTTTATTATTTAGTACATGGATTTTATGATAATGAAGTAGGGCTCTGAATCAATTAGAAAAAATGAAATTATCAGACATTAATTCACTAACAGATGTTGTGTCAACCCAAGTACAATTTAATTTATACATATCAACACTGTGGATAGGTGAATTGGTGTTATTCTCATTGTTTTTATTAAGGTTAAATTTAAGATGTGCATATTGGTATGTCGAGGATCGAAACTATGGATTCTTTATTTCTCTTGTGTCTTTTCCAAAAGATGCTAAAGAAATGAAAGCTGTATTTTCCATACTCCTTTCCTGGTAGGCCCTGATTGTGACTAGATTTTGCCAATCTAATGCAATCATTTGAGATTGGAAGCCAAATTCAGGCAGAGATTATTGTCTTTGTTGATAAGTAGATTCAAGAAGGCATTTAATGCCTCTTGTCAACATTACTCACACACTGGTGTCTAGTCAGCTTGGTGGATATTGAGAGGTAGGTTCCAGGAAATGCATTGGTTAGAGTGAAGGCACTGGAAGGATTTAGGGCAGGCAAAATTAGAAGCTCATTATTCAATTCATTCAATTAATATTGATCACCTGTTATATGCCAGATAGTACTTCATGTCCTTTAGGTATATCACCGAACAAAACAATTTATCTTTTTCTTTGCTTGCATGTTGCATCAATCAGCCTTTCTTAGTACAACAAATGACTGAGGGGCCGGCACTGTGGCTCACTTGGTTAATCCTCCGGCATCCCATATGGGCTCTCGGTTCTAGTCCTGGTTGCTCCTCTTCCAGTCCATCTCTCTGCTGTGGCCTGGGAAGGCAGTGGAGAATGGCTCAAGTGCTTGGGCGTCTGCACCCGCGTTGGAAACCAGGAAGAAGTACCTGGCTCCTGGCTTTGGATCGGGTGTAGCTCTGACTGTGGCAGCCATTTGGGGAGTGAACTACCGGAAGACCTTTCTTTTTGTCTCTCTCTCACTCACTAACTTTATATGTCAAATAAATAAATAAATAAAAATGACTGAGGCATTTAATTTTATAAATAAAATAAAAAAATATTTAGCTCATAGTTTTAGAGATTCAAATCTAAGATAGGATGTCCAAGTTGATTGGGCCTCTGGTGAGGGTTGTGGATGGAAAGTCAGCATACACGTAGAGTGATGGTAACATAGCAAGTCAGGAAACAGATAGAATAGTTGGATCCAAACTCAGCCTTATAACAACCTTCTCATGAGAACTACTTTCTAATAATCAGTCTCCAAATGACCACAGGACCTTCCATCAGGCCTCACATCTAAACACCAAAACTGGTTTGAATTTCTGATCAGACAGTGCCATACCTTATTTTTTATTGTCATTGCTTTATTTTAATTTTTTTATATTTATCTGAGGGATACAAATGTCATGCATTTCATACATACAGATTTAGTAATATAGTGATACTTTCCACACTACCTTGCCCCAGCCCATCCTCCCACCCTTCTTCCTCCTCCCTCTCCTATTCTCATTCTTAATTTTTACAAAGATATATTTTCGGTTTACTTAATGATTATAAAGTTAACCTTATACCAACTCTTTCAATTCAACAAATAATGTGAAGAATAAAAACACTGTTCCTCAACAGTAGAGACAAGTGCTAAAAATAATCATCAAATCAAAAAATGTCAATTTCACTCCAATACATTATTTTTAGGTACTCTATTGGTTACCACAGATGAGCGAAAACATATAATATCTGGGGTTTGGGGGACTGGCTTATTTTACTAAGTATAATGGCTTCAGGTTGCATCCATTTTGTTGCAAATGACAGGATTCATTTTTGCTCTTCACTGAGTAGCACTCCATAGTGTATATATATCATAATTTCTTTATCCAGTCAGTAGATGAGAGACATCTTGGTTGATTCCATATCTTAGCTATTGTGAATTGAGCTGCAATTCATATGAGGGGACAAAATAACTGTTTTATATGTTGATTTCATTTTGTTTGGGTGGCTGGGTCATATGGTAGGTTTAACTTCAGATTTCTGTGGTATCTCCACATAATGTCTTCTACAGGGCTGCATCAGTTTACATTCCCACCAAAAGTGAATTAGGGTACATTTTTCACCACATCCTCATCAGCATTTGGTATTTGTTGATTCTGTATGAGAGCCATTCTAAATAGATTGAAGTTAAGCCACATTGTGGTTTTGATTTGCATTTCCCTGATGGCTATTGATCCTGAGCATTTTTCATGTGTCTGTTAGGTATTTGAATTTCCTCTCTTTAAATATCCCTGTTCAAGTTCTTTGGCCGTTTCTTAACTAGCTTGTTTGTTTTGTTGTTATTGAATTTATTGAACTCTTTATAGGGTCTGGTTATTAATCCTTTATCAGTTGCTTGTTTGTAAATATTTTCTCCCATTCTGTTGGTTGCCTCTTCTCTCTGCCGAATGTTTCTTTGCAGTGCAGAAGCTTCTCAGCTTGATGAATCCCATCTGTCAATGTTGGCTTTGATTGCCTGTGATTTTGGGGTCCTTTCCAAGAAGCGTTTGCCTATGATAATGTCTTGCAGAGTTTCCCCAATGTTCTAATTTTAGTATATGTGATGCCGAAGCGAGCACACCCTAATGTTCTCTAATAATTTGATGGTATTGGTTTTAGATTTAGGCCTTTGATCCACTTTGAGTGGATTCTTGTATAAGGTGTAATGTAAGGGTCTTGTTTCATACTTCTGCCTGTGGATATCCAATTTTCCCAGCACCATTTGTTGGAGACACTATCCTTGTTCCAGGGAATGATTTTAGCTCCTTTGTCAAGGATAAGTTTGTTGTAGACGCATCAGTTGATTTCTGGAGTTTCTGTTGTGTTGCATTGGTCTACAAATCTGTTTTTGTTACAGCACCACGCTGTTTTGATTATAATTGCCCTGTAGTATTTCTTATATCAGGTATTGTGTTGCCTCCAGCTTTGTTTTTGTTGTATAAGATTCCTTTAGCTATTCAGGATCTCTTGTGTTACTGTATGGATTTTAGCACTGTTTTTTTTTCTATATCTGCAAAAATGTCATTAGTATTTTTATTGGGATCACATTGAATCTGTGAATTTCTTGTGAAAGTGTGAACATTTTGATTATATTCTTCCAATCCAAGAACATGAAAGATTTTTTTTTTTATTTTTTTGTGTCTTCTTCTATTTCTTTCTTTAATGCTTATAATTTTTCCATAGGTATCTTTGAATTCTTGGTTAAATTCATTCCAAGGTATTTATTTTTGTAGCTATTCTGACTTGGATTGATCTTACAATTTTGTTGTCAGACATAGTATTTTCTCTGTATTCAAAGGTGAGGTGATTGATTTTTGAATGTTTGTTTTATGTTTTGCTCTTTACTAAAGTCTTTTATGAGTTCTAGTACTCTCATAGTGAAATGTTTTGATTCCCCTATATATAGACTCATGTCATGGTGTAAATAGAAATAATGTGACTTCCTCCACCCCAATTTGTTTCCCTTTGATTCCTGTTCTTGCTTATTACTCTGGCTAAAATTTTCAGAACTATATCGAATAGCGATGATGAGAGTGGGCATCCTTGTCTGGTTCTGGATCTTAGTGGGAATACTCCAACTTTCCCGATTCAATAAAATGCTGTCTATGGGTTTGTCATAAATTAACTTGATTGTGTGTGTTGAGGAATGTTCCTTCTATAGCCAATTTGCTTAAGGTTTTAATTATTAAAGGATGTTGTGTTTTATCAAATGATTTCTCTCCATCTATTGAAATAATCATACGGTTTTTCTTCTTCAGTTTGTAATGTGATGTATCACATTTAGTGAATTGCAAATGTTGGACTATCTCTGCATACCAGGAAAATCCCATTTGGTCTGGGTGAAAGATCTTTCTGATGTGTTGTTGGATTTGATCAGCTAATACTTTGCTGAGGATTTTTTTTTTATCTACATTCATTAGAGATATTGGTCTATAGTTCTCTTTCTCTGTTGTTTCTTTTTCTGGTTTAGAAATTTAGGTGATGCTGGCTTCAAAGAAGGAGTTTTGGAGGATTCCCTCCCTTTCAATTATTTTGAATAGCTTGAGAAGGAGTGGAATTAGTTCTTTAAATGTCTGATAGAATTCAGTAGTGAATTCATCCAGTCCTGGGCTTTTCTTTGTTGGGAGATCTTTATTACTGATTCAGTCTCCTTCTTGGTTATCTGTCTGTTTAAGGTTTCTGTCTTCATGCCTTAATTTTGGTAGATGATATGTATCCAGGAATCTATCCATTTCTTCTAGATTTTTTGACTTGTTGGCATATAGTTCTTTGTAGTAATTCCTCATGATTCTTTTTATTTCTGTGGGATATACTGTTACATTTCCCTTTTCATCTCTGATTCTATTGATTGGAGTCTTTCTTTGTTTAGTTTGGCCAATTGTGTGTTAATTTTGCTTATATTTTTTAAAAAAATATCTTCATTACACTGACATTTTGTATTTTTTGTTTTAATTTTGTTTATTTCTTCTCAAATTTTAATAATTTCTTTCCTCCTACTTATTTTGGGTTGGTTTGCTATTGTTTTCCTAGGTCCTTGAAATTCATTGATAGCTCATTTATTTGGTTCCTTTCCAATTTCTTGATATAGGCACTAATTGCTATAAACTTTCCTCTTAACATTGCTTTTGCTGTATGTCAGTTTTGATGTTATATTATCATCTTTACTCATTTCCAGAAACTTTTTGATGTATCTTTTGATTTCTTCTATGACCCACTGTTCATTCAGGGGCATGTTTTTCAGTCTCCATATGTTTGGATATTGTTTAGATTCTTGAGTTGTTAATTTCCAGCTTCATTCCATAGAGATCAGAAAAGATACATGGTATGCTTTTGACACTTTTTTGAATTTGCTAACACTTGCTTTATGGTCTAGCATATGGTCTATCCTAGAGAATGTTTTTTTGTGGACTGTCAAAAAAGAATTTGTATTCTGTAACTGTAGAATGTTCTGTGGATAACAGTTAGTTTCATTGGTTTCGTAGTGCAAATTACCTCTGTTGTTTCTTTGTTGGTTTTCTGTCTAGTTTATCAGTCTGTTGATGAAAATGATGTGTTGAATTCTAATATTACTATTGTATTGTATTCTTTGTCTCCCTTTAGATGTATTAACATTTGTTTTAAATATACAGACACCCTGGATTTGGCTGCAAATGCATTTATTGTAGTTGCATCTTCCTGTTGAATTGATCCCTTATTCATTACATAGTGACCTTCTTTGTCTCTTAACATTTTTTATATTAAAGTATATTTTGTCTGAAATTAGGATGGATATACCTGCTTATTTCAGATTTCCATTGGCATAGAATATCTTTTTCCATCCTGTCACTTTTGCTCATGCGGTTTTTTTTTGAAGACAGAAAAATAGATGGGTCTTGTTTTATAATCTACTCTGCAAGCCTGTATCTTTAAATTATAGTGTTTCAGCCATTTATATTCAAGGTTATTATTGATAAACAATGAATTGGTCCTGTCATTTTTCCATAAAATATTATTGTTTGCTTTGTATTTCCTTTGTCCTTTTACTAGGAGATTTTCTACCATCACATTCTTTATAATGAAGAATATTGTTTTGTGTTTTTGTGTGTAGCACATCCTTTAGCATCTTTTGTACAGCTGGTCGAGTGGATACAAATTCTTTCAATTTCTGTTTGTTATGGGAGTTCTTCATTTCACCTTCATTTACAAAGGAGAGCTTTGCAGGGTATAGTATTCTAGGTTGACAATTTTATTTTTCTCTCAATGCTATATCTTGCCATTTTCTCCTAGTGTGTAGGGTTTCTGATGAAAATTCAGCTGTGAGTCTAATTGGAAATCCTCTGGCACATTCTCTATGCACATTTTAGGATATTTTCTTTATGTTTTACTGTGGAAAGTTTGAGTACAACGTGTTGTGGTGCAGTTCTTTTCTGTTCAAGCCTATAAGGAGTTTTATGCGCTTCATGTACTTGGATGTCCCTTTCTTTCTCCAAATTTGGAAAGTCTTCTATTATTATTTCACTGAATAGGGTTTCTAATCCATTCTCTGAAAGTGCAATTTGGGACATGCTCAAGCTGACTTACCTCAAATGGTAGAGTTAGAAACATACCAGGGGATTCCAATTCAATCCCATCAAGGTGGCATGTGTCAATGCCATCTCACTAGTCCTGGTGATCAATTTCTGTTCACAATTGACCATAATGATAGGACTAAGAGCCAAAGGGAGCACATAAACAAGACGAGTGTCTGCAAATACTAGCTGATAGAATCAAAAAGGGAGAGAAGGATCCAACATGGGAAGTGAGATACACAGCAGACCCATAGAATGGCAGATGTCCTAAACAGCACTCTGGCCTCAGAATCAGCCCTTAAGGCATGGGGATCTGGCTGAAAAGCCCATGAGAGTATTACAGGCATGGAAAGCCAAAACACTCTGGCAAAAAAACAAAAACAAAAACAAAACCTAAATGAAAGATCTCTGTGAGTGAGATCCCAGTGGAAAGAACAGGTCATCAAAGAAGGAGGTACCTTACAAAAAATAGTTGCAGATAAAACATTGAATAAAATACAGAAAATTTGTTATAGAAGGAAAATTCCTCAACATAATCAAGGCATATATGATAAACCCACCACCAGCATCACACTGAATGTGGAAAAGTTGGAAGCATTTCCATTGACATCTGTAACCAGCTAAGGATGTCCACCTTCACCATTGTTATTAAATATAGTTCTGGAAATTTTAGCAGGATCTAATATGCAAAAAAAAACAATCAAAGGGATACAAATCGGATAGGAAGAAATTAAATTATTCCACTTTACAGATGACATGATCCTATATAGAGAGAAATGAGAAGATTCCACTAAGTGACTATTGAAATGCTTAAGAGAATTTGGTAAAATTGCAATATATAAAATCAAACAAGAAAAATAGCCTTTGCATACTCAATCAATGCCATGGCTGAGAAAGAGCTTGTAAGATACATTTAACCAAGAATGTGAAAAATCTTTATAATGCAATTTATAAAACATTAAAGAAAGAAATAAAAGACACAAAAATGGAAAAATCATCCATGTTTGTGGATTGGAACAATTAATATCATAAAAATGTCCACACTGCTGAAAGTAATTTGCAGACTCAATGCAATCTCAATCAAAATACTGAAGACATTTTTCTCAGACCTAAAAAAAAAAAAAAAAAAAAAAAAAAAAAAAAAAAAAAACTGCTAAAATTCACATGGAAACATGAGACCTTGAATAGCTAAAACAATCTTAAACAATAATAACAAACCAGAGGCATCACAATACCCAACTTCAAGACATACTATAGGGTAGTTATAATCAAAACAGTCTAGTACTGGCACAAACATATTTGTATAAATCAACCGAACAGAATAGGAAACCCAGAAATTAATCCATGCAGCTACAACCAGCTAATCTTTGACAAATAAGCCAAAATAAATCTGCAAAAAATGGACAGTCTCTTCAAAAATGGTATTGTGAAAATTGGATCTTTTCATGCTGAACTATGAAATAAGACTCCTGTCTTGCATCTTATACAAAAAAAAAAGTTAACCTGATACACTGTTGTTGGGAATATAAACTAGAGCAACCATTATGGAAGACAGTATGGAGATTCCTCAGAAATATGAAAAAGGAAAATGTGGTATGTACACACTGTAAGAATATGAAAAGTAAAATTTCTTCATATTACATGGGTAGTTTTTTTTCATTTTTGACCTCAATAACTACAAAACATGTATTGAAATATCCTTGTGATAGACTTGCAATAGCAAGGAAAATCTTTTCTTAAATGAGAACCCTGAGTTCATTGTATACACTCCCTGGATTATCATTTATTTATTTTAGTAATATATCATATTTTTATTTCTGTGAATTTTGTGAGCTTTTTTTCACTTAATAAAGGTTTAACCTTGGGAAAAAAAACACAAAACAAAAAAAGAAAGTATCTCATAAATCTCCAACACTGATTTGAATTTTTCTAATTTCTTCTTTTTTTTTCTGGTGTGATTGAAAAATTTCCAAAGATTTGTATTCTCACTCAAGTATTCTTTCTTCTGCCTCATGAAGTATATTGAGGCTTTTCACTACGTTTTATTTGACATATTGCATTCTTCATTTCTAATATTTTATTTTGATTTCTCTTTAAAATCTCAATTTCATGGAAAATTTTTTCATTCATGTCATATATGAATTTCTTTAATTTGGAAGCTTGCTTCTCATTGTTTCTGAGTAATCCATGATTAATTTTTTGAATTCCATTTCAGGCATTTCTTTATCCTCTTCATCTTCACATTCTAATTTTGAAGTGTTGTTGTGTTGTTTTTGGGGGTGTCATATTGTCTTCATTATTCTTGTTTCTTGAATTTCTGTGTTTATTTTTAAGGATTTGTGGAGATACTTGTCAGTTTTCCCCTCTGATAGCTTTTATCTTTGAACTATACCTCTGTGATTTAGTGGAATGTCTGTTCTTTCAGTGAATACTTAGAGGTGTGTGCTGGGTATGCAGGGAGCTCTGGTCAGGGATCTAGGGTGGAACAAGTGACCAGGATGACAATCAAGTTGGACACGGTAGATCTCTTCTTGTTAACAGAAGGGGTGGGTGATCAACTCTGTTTGCACAATCACATCCTCACTTCCTGTCTTCCAAAGTGATCAATGCTTCGGTGTTACTCCTCAGTGGATGCGACACTCATCCATGCTTCTGCATGAACTTCACA
This sequence comes from Oryctolagus cuniculus, assembly GCF_051225735.1. NCBI lineage: Eukaryota > Metazoa > Chordata > Mammalia > Lagomorpha > Leporidae > Oryctolagus > Oryctolagus cuniculus. The sequence goes on from NC_142874.1 coordinate 83,005,887, forward strand.
AAGGATATGTGCAATCTTCAGTGTGAGCACAGATCCTGCTGCAGTGATCCACCACAGACAACCAGGGAGGTCTGAGCATGTGGAACTGCACACAGAGATTGCCCAGAGACCCAGGTATACCCTGTGCCTTTACATGCAGTCAGAGAGTCCTCACAGTCTCAGCACACAAGGCTCCCACAGTCATGGGATGCAGAGGGTCCACTTTCACCTCCTAGGCTGTTCCATCCACAAAGAGGCAGAAGTTCCCAGAGCTAGATCCTTGTGAGTTCTCTACCTAGGTGTTTTGAGTCCCCAAGCCTGTGGTATGTTGAGAAGCTGGGGGGCCTCACAGTCTTATGTGGGTGCCTGGCCCCCTTCCAATACTCCCAGTCAGCCTCAAAGTCAGTCAGGAACATGGATCTTTTTCCCTCTGCTAGAATCTCTGGACAACATGCATGCGCAAAAGCCACTGACCACATTTTGCCTTCTCTGTGCTGGTTGCATTGGAGCAGTTACCACCAGTACTGCTGAGAGATGGCATCTTTTCTCAGCCTGTTGTTGTGACAGCCCACAAGGGCTTCTGCAGTTGCTGCTTCTGCCCATAATGGTGCCCACCCTCTCTCTGTTGATTACTGAGTGCATTTCTGGGGGCAATGAGGTATGAGAAACATGCCCCTTTTTCTTACTGGGTCAGCACCTACCCTCTCCCTGTGAGGGCTCCAGGCCAGACTCATGCCATGCCTTCTCCCCAGCTATATCACCAATGGCATGGGTTGCTGCAGTCTGATCTCACCTCAGTCTCCAAAGCTGGTGATTCCTCTGGCTCATGGCTGTTAGGGTTATGTGTCGTGTCCGTGTTTGTATTGTCTGTCTGCGACTTCTACTCTGACTCATGACATTCCTCTTCCTTCGGTAGAATTTCCACTGCGGTTTTCTCTCTAACTTTCCCCTGAGAATGTACTTACTACACTTTCTTAAAAAATTATTTTACTATTTTCCCCTAGCCTAGAGCAGTACACCATCCATTATTCTGTCATTTTGCCATGAATAAGTGTTATTAACTTATGACTTTGAGGTTTAATTCTGCATGAACTCAGGGGTAAAATCATCGTTGAATCATAGCACATGGCAACAATATCTTTTTGCTCTAGTAGTTTATTCATTTTATCCCTATAGGGGCAACAAAAGCACATTCCTAAGAGCCCAGTGTTAACTAATTGTACAAGAAATAGCAGTTCCCTTATATCCTGCCTCCATGCTATGAGTGATATACATTTGGAAATCATTTCTGAAAGCCCCAATGAAACTCTTTCCCAGCCCTCCAAGATATTTTGTAAGTTAAATAGCACTCTATTTTACAATTTATCTTGCTTGAACTATTTAGAGAGAGTTTTGTTCTAAGATCAATAACAACTACATAACTTCTTGGAGTATGCACATTTCCACGTTAATCTCCTTAATGATCACATGGATTCTTTAATGCCTAACTAGCTACAATTTCACCATTGACTCTCTGACCCTTTCTATTGTTTTAATATTTACACATTTAATTGAAAGCCAGAGCTATAGAGAGATGGAGAGAGAGAGAGAGAGAGAGAGAATCTTACATCTGCTGGTTCACTCCCCAGATTGCTGCAACAACCAGGACTGGGCCAAATGAAAGCCCAGAACCAGGAGCCTCTTCCAGGTCTCTCATGTGGGTACAGGGGCCCAAGTAGTTGGGTCATCTCCCATTGCTTTTCCAGGCACATTAGCAGAGAGCGGAATCAGAAGTAAAACATCCTAGTCTCAAACTGGTGCCCATTTGGGATCCTGGCATTGCAGGTGGTAGTCTTACCTGCTATGCCACAATGCTGGTCCTTGATTCTTTCTATTACCCACACACTTGTCTGAGCTGCAATAAAAAATTATACATAATTCTTTCCTAGAAGTTATCAAACTCTGTGACTTGGACACCGCTGTTACTCTCATTCTGTTGAACACACAAGCACACAGATGGAGACTAGGTCTTACGAACCTGGGTAATTATTACTCTCCATAGTAATAAATGAAAGTTATCATATTCTGTTTGTTTATATATAGATAAATTAATTGCAAATTTATTTAATATAGAAGTTTTTTCAATTGCACTTACCTTTGCTTCTTTTCCCTATTTGATTTATTGTTATTGTACAAACATAATGGAATAGTCATTAAATTTTAGGTTTACATATAACATTAGAAATTAGTGCAAACTCCTTCATTTTTAGATCAAAATTTTGTGTCAAAATCATTTGAATTCTTGTCCCAAGTTAAGTGTTCTTTTGCTTTATTCCACAGTTACTGGTTATAGATTAACTTGACCATATAATTTCAGCAAAGACATGTTGTCTCTGAAAACCAAAGCTCCCCATACTTTCCAGGTGAGAGTGTTAATGGTAACTAAGAGCTCACTCATCCTTCCTCTGAAAGTGAATTTATGAAGACTTGAAATGCAGAAGCAGACAATGCTCCATTTACAGCAAGTGCATTTGTTAACACATAGGTTCATGGAGACACACTGTATAAACTTTCAAATATTTGGAAATTGCCTACTATTGAGGGCTCCAAGATGGCGGAATAGGGAGGGAGTTCACTGATAGTCCGGGAAAAGATAGTTTAATAAATGCGGAGATACTGCAGTCTCAGGGAAGGGTTAGGGAAAAAACTGCAGAGGAAATTCTTCTGGAATTAGTGGGACATGGTGGACCTACATGGAGGGCACGGGCGCCCATGGCTTGGGACCCAGCCACCAAGTCTATGCACCAGTGCTGGAAAGGGAGGTGAGGCGAAACCACAGTAGCCAGAGACACTGGTGGAAAAGCAGCAGGAAGAGCCTAGAGGGAACGAAGCTTGAAGCCCCATGGGGGAAAGTACACCAGCCTACCTAGAGGAGAGAAAAAAAGAATAAAAGGGACCGGTATGGACACAATTCTCTCTCTCCACTCACCTTACAAATGTGGGGAAGGCAATAGAGCAGGTACCATTTTGGACATACATAACAGCTGTGCCAACTCAGGGTTGTGCCCGCCCTCAGCCAAGCAGAAAAACCTGACTATGGTGGGGATAAATAACAGCAGATTAACACCTAGTGAATGTGTGGAACTTATGAACTGGGACTGGGAAAAAAAAGAAAACAAAACTGAGGGTGTGTGGGAGAACTCACAGTATGGCTGAGACATGAGTAGTCTCGGTGGGGGACCCCACAAATTCAGGCGGCTTTGGCTATAATGTTAGAGACGTTGCAGGGGAATCTGAGCTTATACTGAGGACTGAACAGATCCTTTGTGTGGTCCTTGGGACAGAGTAGACAAATATTATACCCACTGGGGCTAGCACTCAGGCACTGATTACCATCAAGGAGAAGAGCTCAGCTGAGTGGAATTACTTCCCTTCTGAATTGAAAAAAAAAAAAAGAGAGAAGATTTACCACACCAAACCTTGGTGTGTCACCTTTAGCACACCCTTAACCCTGAAGAACTGAACAGAGCTCTCTGGCCACACCCACCACAAGCCTCTAGAGATTCACCAAAAGCAGACAGTTCACTTAATCTAGAGTCATAGTATAATGAGAAAAGCCACCACAGCAAGAAAAAAAGAAAAAAAAAAAAAAGAAGAATCCTAAGAATATCTCCACAATCTCAAACAACGAACACAGAAACCGACGAAACAAGAACAAGGAAGACATTATGACACTCCCAAATGAACATGACACTCCAATACAAGATTATGAAGATGATGAGATAGAAGAAATGCAAGATACAGATTTCGAAAAAAATTATGACAAGAACATTTAGAAGTTACCAAAGACAAATGCATGAACTACAGAAATCCATAGTGGACAGACAGAACATCTCTCTGTGAAAATGAAATCTTAAGGAGGAATGAAAATGAAATGAGGAATTTAGTAGAACATATAATTGAGATATTGAAGAGAAATCAAAATGAAATGAAGAATTCAATAGAACAAATGAAAAACACATTTGAGAGCCTTAAAAACAGAATCAGTGAGATAGAAGAAAGAATATTAGACTTAGAAAACAGAGCACAGGAAAGTATATAGTCAAACCAAAGAAAAGAAGAGGCGATTAGAAATCTAAAAAAATATTGTTGGGAATCTACAGGACACTATTAAAAACCTAACATTCAGGTTCTAGGAGTTCCTGAAGGCATGGAGAGAGAGAAAGGGTTAGAAGGCCACTTTAATTAGATACTAGCAGAAAACTTCCTGGGTTGGAGAAGGACAGAGCCATCCAAGTACAGGAAACACATAGAACCCCCAATAAACATGACCAAAAGAGATCCTTACCACGACACATTTTAATCAAACTCACCACAGTGAAACATAAAGAAAAGATTCTAAAATGTGCAAGAGAGAAACGTCAGATTACTCTCAGAGGATCTCCAATTAGACTCACAGCAGAGTTTCCCTCAGAAACCCTACAGGCTAGGAGGGAATGGCGAGAGATAGCCCAAGTACTAAGAGAAAAAACTGCCAGTCCAGAATATTATATCCTTCAAAGCTCTCATTTGTGAATGAAGGTGAAATAAAGACCTTTCATAGCAAACAGCAATTGAAAGAATTTGTCACCACTCATCCAGCCCTGGAAAAGATGCTTAAAGATGTGTTACACAGAGACACCCAGAAACACGGCCATCAGTATGAAAGAAGGTAAAGGAAGACAATCTCCCAGTAAAAGATCACAGGAAGTTCAAAGCATATATTAGAAATATCTTTGGGAAAATGGCAGGGCAAAATCACTACTCATTAATAGTCACATTAACGTTAATGGACTCAACTCTCCAGTTAAAAGGCACAGACTGGCTGAATGGATTAAGGAACAAAACCCATCCATTTGCTGCCTACAAGAAACACATCTGTCCAACAAAGATGCATGCAGACTAAAAGTGAAAGCTTGGAAAAAGATAATCCATGCCAACAGAAACCAAAAAAAAAAAAAGCAGGTGTAGCCATCTTAATATCATACAACATAAACTTTAACACAAAAATTGTTGAGAGACAAAGAGGGGCACTATGTAATGATTAAGGGATCAATTCAACAGGAAGATGTAATCATTGTAAATGTATATGAACCTAATTACAGGGCACCAGTTTACTTAAAACATTTGTTAAGGAACTTAAATGGAGACTTAGACTCCAATACAATAGTATTATGGACGTCAATACTCCATTTTCAGAAATAGACAGATCATCCGGACAGAAGATAAACAAGGAAACAGCAGATTTACTCAACACTACAGCCCAAATGGATCTAACAGATATCTACAGAACTTTTCATCATACACCTAAAGAATTTACATTCTTCTCAGCAGTACATGGAACCTACTCTAGGATTGACCACATACTAGCTTCTCAGAACACAATGGAATGAAACGGGAAATTAGCAACTCAGGAATCCCTAGAGCATATGCAAACACATGGAGACCGAACAACATGCTCCTGAATGAACACTGGGTCATAGAAGAAATCAAAAGAGACATAAAAAAAATTTCTGGAAGTAAATGAGGATAATAAGACAACATATCAAAACTTATGGGATGCAGCAAAAGCAATTCTCCCTAAAGCAATTTAGATTCAATATGATACCAATCAAAATTCCAATGACGTTCTTCTCAGTTCTGGAAAAAATGATGCTGAAATTCATATGGAGGAACAGGAGACCTCAAATAGCCAAAGCAATCTTGTACAACAAAAACAAAGCCAGAGGCATCACAACACCAGTTTTCAGGACATACTACAGGGCAGTTGTAATCAAAACAGCATGGTACTGGTACAGAACCAGATAGATAGACCAATGGAACAGAATAGAAACACCAGAAATCAATCCACACACCTACAGCCAACTTATATTTGATCAAGGATCTAAAACCAACTCCTAGGGCAAGGACAATTTATTCAAAAATGGTGCTGGGAAAACTGGATTTCCACATGCAGAAGTATGAAGCAAGACCCCTACTTTACACCTTACACAAAAATCCACTCAACATGGATTAAAGATCTAAATAAATGACCCAACACCATCAAATTTTTAGAGAACATTAGAGAAAACCTGAAAGATATGGGATCAGGCAAAGACTTCTTGGAAAAGACCCCTGAGGCACAGGCAGTCAAAGTCAAAATTAACAATTGGGATTACATGAAATTGAGAAGTTTCTGTACTTCAAAAGAAACAGACAGGAAAGTGAAGAGGCAACCGACAAAATTGGAAAAAATATTTGCAAACTATGCAGCTGATAAAGGCTTAATAACCAGAATCTACAGGGATCAAGAAACTCCACCACAACAAAACAAATAACCCACTTAAGAGATGGGCCAAGGACCTCAATAGACATTTTTCAAAAGAGAAAATCCAAACAGCCAACAGATACATGGAAAAATGCTCAGGATCACTAGCCATCAGGGAAATGCAAATCAAAACCACAATGAGGTTTCACCTCACCCCGGTTACAATGGCTTACATACAGAAATCTACGAACAACAGATGCTGGTGAGGATGTGGGGAAAAAGGGAAACTAGTCCACTGTTGGTGGGAATGCAAATTGGTAAAGCCACTAAGGAAGCCAGTCTGGAGATTCCTGAGAGACCTGATTATAACCCTACCATACAACCCAGCCAACCCACTCCTTGGAATTTACCCAAAGGAAATTAAATTAGCAAACAAATAATCTGTCTGCCCTTCAGTGTTTATTGCAGATCAATTCACAATAGTTAAGACATAGAATCAACCTAAATGCCCATTAACAGAAGACTGGATAAAGAAATTATAGGATATCTACTCTATAGAATGTTATACAACAGTAAAAAAAAAATGAAATCTGGTCACTTGCAACAAAATGGATGAATCTGGAAAACATCATGCTGAGTGAAAGAAGCAAGTCCCAAAGGGACAAATATCATATGTTCTCCCTGATTGGTGACAACTAACCGAGCACCTAAAAGGAAACCTGTTGAAGTGAAATGGACACTATGAGAAACAATGACTCAATCAGCCCTTGTCCTGTCGAGGAACAACTTACTACTTCATTCCTTTTAGTATTTTTTTGTTCTACTTAATACTATTGGTTGAACTCTTTAATTAATACACAATTATTCTTAGGTCTTTAAATTTAACTGAAAAGTGATCCCTGTTAAATATAAGAGTGGGAATAAGAGAGGGAGGAGATGTATAGTTTGGCACATGCTCAATCGGACTTGCCCCAAATGGTAGAGTTAGAAATGTGCCATGGGATTCCAATTCAATCCCATCAAGGTGGCATGTACCAAAGCCATTCACTAGTCAAAGTGATCATCTTCTGTTCACAATTGATCATACTGATAAGAGTCCAAGTGATCACATAAACAAGACTAGTGTCTGCTAATAATAACTGGTAGAATTAAAAAGGAGAGAACGATCCAACATGGGAAGTGGGATGCACAGCAGACACATAGGATGCAGATGTCCTAAACAACACTCTGGCCTCAGAATCAGCCCCTAAGGCATTCGGATCCAGCTAAAAAGCTGATAACAGTATTTCAGGCATGGAAAGCCAAGATACTCTGGAAAAAAAAATGACCTAAATGAAAGATCTCTGCGAGTGAGATCCTCAGGGGAAAGAATGGGTCATCAAAGAAGTAGGTACCTTTCTCTGAAGGGAGGAGAGAACTTCCACTTTGACTATGACCTTGTCTAAATAAGATTGGAGTTGGCGAAATCAAGAGGCTTCCATAGCCTTGGCAACTCATGACAAGAGCCTTAGGTAATTACTGACTTCATAAATAAGAGTGTCAATTGTTAAATCAACAACAGAAGTCACTGTGCACTTACTCCCCATGTGGTATCTTTGTCCTTAATGTGTTGTACTATGTGAATTAATGGTATAACTAGTACTCAAACACTACTTTATACTTCGTGTTTCTGTATGGGTATAAATTGTTGAAATCTTTACTTAATATATATCAAATTGATCTTCTGTATATAATGATAATTGAAAATGAATCTTGATGTGAATGGGATGGGAGAGGGAGCAGGAGATGGGAGGGTTTCGGGTCGGAGGGAAGTTATGGGAGGGATAAAGCTGCTTAATCCAAAAGTTGTACTTTGGAAATTTATATTTATTAAATAAAAGTTAAAAAAATAAACTTTCAAATATTTGATCCTGATTTTATAAATTATATATCAGTTTATAAGAACATTATAGAACATTATAACTTTCCTTTGTAGGGTGCTAAACTGATACTAAAATATAAGTGCAAGTACTTATATTTACAAAATTGGAGTGCCAAATAGTGTCATTGATACCTTAAAGGAGAACTAAAATTATGTTTTTCAATCTTACAGATAATATTGCCTGCTTTTATTATGTATGTGATATTTTGAAGTAAGCATGGATTCATTGTGGAATGGTTAAATCTAGCTAATAAATATTTGCATTCCCTTACACAATTATCCTTTGTGTGTGTGTGATCAGAGCACTTTTACAGTCTCCATACACTGTTCAAGAATATAATGTATTACACTTAAGTATAGTTACCTTGCTGTACAATGTTTTGACATTTCTTCTTCCTATCTACCTGTAATTATATATGCTCTTACTAAATTTTCACCAATCTCCCTTGATCAACCACCTTGGACTTTAATAATCACAATTTTACTCTTCACTTCTGTGATGTCAGTTTTTTAGATTCCACATATATGAGATGTTGCAGAATTTGTCTTTTTGTGTTTCACTTATCTTTTTTTGTTTAATTGGCCAATGGTGCATGGATTTTTTTTTTCCAAAATAGCTCTTTGGGCAGGCACTGTGGTACAGCAGGTTAATGCCCTGTCCTGAAGCGTCTGCATCCCATATGAGCACCATTTCGAGACCTGGCTGCTCCACTTTCAATCCAGCTCTATAATTTCTTTCTTTATTTTCTGTCAAGTTAATCTGTCCATTGATGAAAGCAGGGTATTGAAGTCCCCTGTTTCTATTGTATTGACTTGTATGTCTCCATTTAGATCTATTAACATTTCTTTTAAAAAGTCAGGCACCCTGTAATTTGTTGCATATACATTTATTATAGTCACATCTTACTGTTGAATTGAACCCTTAATCATTACATAATGTCATTCTTATTTCAAGTTTTTGTGTTAAAGCCTATTTTGTGTAATATTAGGATAGCAACAGCTGCCCTTTTTCTTTTTTGCATTAGCATGGAATATATTTTTCTGTCCTTTCACTTTCAGTCTGTGTCTATCTTTGTTGGTGAGATGTGTTTCTTGTGGGCAACAAATAGATGGGTCTTGGTTTAATCCATTCTGCCATTCTGTATATTTTAACTGGAGAGTTGAGGTCATTTACAATCAAGGTGACTATTGATAAGTAATGATTTGGCCCTGCCATTTACCCATAAATATTCATATTGTTTACTCTGAATTTCTTTTGTTATTTTACCGAGGAATTTTCTGCCTTCACACTCTTTAATAATGATGGCTATCTTTCTGTGTTTCTGTGTTAGGCACGTCTTTTAGCATCTTTTTTACAGCTGGTTAAGTAGATACAAATTCTTTCAATGTCTGTTTGTTATAGAAGGTCTTTATTTCACCTTCAATCATAAATGAAAACTTTGCAGGGTACAGTATTCTGGGTTGACAGTTTTTTCTCTTAAGACTTGGACCATGTTTCACCATTGTTTTCTAGCCTGTAGGGTGTCTCATGAGAAAATACCTGTGAGTCTAATTGAGATCCTCTGAAAGTAATCTGGCATTTCTCCCATGCACACTTTAGAATCTTTTCTTTATGCTTTACTGTGGAGTGTTTGAGTACAAGGTATCATGGTGAAGATCTTTTCTGCTCATGTCTATTAGTTCCATATGCTTCATACATTTGGACATCCCTTTCTTTCTCCAAATTGTGAAAGGTTTTTGTAACTATTTCACAAAATAGGCCTTCTAGTTCATTTTCTTTTTTCTTTTTTTTTAAAGATTTATTTTCTTTATTTGAAAGACAAAGTTACAGAGAGAGATGGGGGGGGTGGTCTTCCATCTGTTGGTTCACTCCACAGTTGGCCACAACAGCTAGAGCTGCGCCGATCTTAAGCCAGGAGCCAGGAGCTTCTTCCAGGTCTCCCATGTGGGTGCAGGGGCCCAAGGACTTGGGCCATCTTCTACTGCTTTCCCAGGTCGTAGCAGAGAGCTGGAGCAGCCAGGTCTTGAATTGGTGCCCATATGGGATACCAGCACTTCAGGCCAGGGCTTTAAACTGATGTGCCACAGTGCCAGCCCCCATTCTCTTTTTTCATGCCTTTAGGAACTCCTAAAACCTGTATGTTGGATTGTTTGATAGCATGCTATAAATCCCCAACATTGCTGTTAAGGTTTATATTTTAATTTTTTTTTTTTTGGTTGACTGAAAGGTTTCCAAAGCTTTGTTATTTTTTTTAACTTTTATTTAATAAATATAAATTTCCAAAGTACAGCTTTTGGATTACAACCCAGATATTCTTTTTTCTGCCTCACCAAGTCTGTTGTTGAGGCTTTCCACCACATTTTTATTTGATCTATTGAATTCATTTCTTCTACTTCATTTTGATTTCTCTTTAACACCTTAATCTCATGGAAAATTTTTCATTCATGTCATATTTGGTTTTCTTTAGTTTGTGAATTTGTTTCTCATGGCTTTTGAGTAATCACATGATTAATTATTTGAATTCTCTTTCAGAAACTTCATCTATCTCTTTATCTTCACATTCTAATATTGAAATTTTGTTGTGTTCCTTTGGGGGTATCATTGTGTCTTCCTCATTTTTATTTCTTGAATTTCTGTGTTTATATTTAAGGATTTATAGAGTTACTTGGTTTTTTCCTCTGATGGCTTTCATCTTTGAGCTATGCTTCTGTGGCTAGTGGAATATCTGCTCTTTTAGTGAATAGAATACCCATATGTGTGTGCTAGGTGTGCCAGGGAGCTCTGGTCAGTGCTCTAGGGTGAGTTGAATTACCAGGATGACACCAAGGTTGGGCATGGTAGATCTTTTGTTACCAGAAGGGGGTAATGGTCACCTCTGTTTTTGTGACCACCCCCTCACCTCCTCTCCTCCAAGAGGAGCAATGCTTGGGTGTTAGACCCAGTATGTTCAACCCTCATCCATGCCACTGAATGAACCACATGAATGATCTGTGCAGTCCTCATTCTGAGCACAGTTCCCACTGCAATGACCTGTCCCTGGCGATCACGGAGCTCTGAGCATGTGGAGTGGCACCCAATAATTGCCTAGAGATCCAGCTATACCCTGTACCCTATCATGTAACCACTGAGTCCTCATGGTCTTAGCACACAAGGCTCCCACAATCACTGGGTGCAGTGGTTTTGCTTTGCCCCGCCATCCCATCCAGTCAACAGAGGCAGACGTTCCCCAAGCCAGCTCCCCCTCTACATCTTGATCCTGGAAGGCTGGGGTGCCGCAAAGTCCTACATGGGTTCCCAGCCACCTCCCAGCCAGGCACAAAGTTAGCAGGGTTGCAGATTTTTCCTCCACTAAAATCTCTGTATCTCATGCATACATACACAGGAGACACTGGCTGAATGTTGCTCTCTTCCTGCCACTGCCACCAGTACTGCTGAGAAGGTGGTGTCCTGTCTCAGCCAGTGGTACACACTCACAAAAGCTTCCACAGCTCCCACCCAAACCCAAGTTGGCACGTGTCCTTTCTCAGCCAGGCAGCGGGTGCTGTTTTGGGAAAGTTGGGGTGAGATAAACTTGCCCCCTCTACTTCCACTTGGTCCACAGGCAGCCACTAGCAGCTGCTAGTCCCTGGGCTCCAGTCCAGACTCACACCAAATGCCTTTTCTGTATCTACTTGGACTATCTTTCGAAAAATTTTTAAATGCCACTTAAAAGGGTACCATCCAGTATTTCCATTCATGTATACATTTTTAATATTCAAATCTATATAAGTTTATCTCCTCAAACACATCATTGTTTGTTGTTGTTCTTTATATCCTTAAACATATCATTGTTATGATAAAAACATTCAAAATTCTTACTTCTAGCTTTAAAAATATATACAACACTTATTGTTAACTATAGTCACTCTACTGTGCTTTGAACATCAAAACTTCTTTTATCCTGTTAACTATAAGTATTGTCTATTAATCAGAAATTCTCCATCCCATCTTCTCCTTTACTCTCCCTAGCATCTGGCAACCGCCATAGTATTCTCAAGTCACTCTCTGTAAGAGTGACTTATTTAGATTCTACTGAAGAGTGAGATCATGTAGTATTTGTCTTTCTGTATGTGGTTTATTCTACTTATCTTAATTACTTCTATCTAGTTCCACCTGTATCATTGCAAACAACACAATTTCATCCTTTACTTATGGCTGAATAGTATTCCATAGTATATATGGACCATATTTTCTCTATACATTTATCAGTTGATGGACACTTGGGTTGTTAAAAGGATCATATGATTTTTGTCCATCATTTTGCTTTGTGATATATCGCATTTGTTGATTTGCTGATGTTGAACAATCCTTGCATGTCTTGTGTGGGGAGCAACTGGGAGCAACTCGGACTAGACTAAGTTACTGGAATTAAGACTTATTCTATGCATCTGCTCTCCCACAATATGGCGCTGAGAAGGGAAACAGCTTCTACACAGCTGCCTCCAGTTCAACCAATAAACTGTAGGACCTACTCCTGATTGGAGGAGAGCAGCGTACTCAGCGTGTGGGTAGCAGAGTTGGGATTGGCTGAAGAGGACTATAAAGGAGGAGAGAGACAACATGCACCAGGAACATCTAAGAGGAACATCTATCTGAAGGAACACCTGTGCAGCCCCCGAGAGAGCTGGCTGGCGGTGTGCTGCTCCCCCGCGGAAGTGGGGAAGGTGGCAGGGGGAACCGCCCTTCCACGGAGGTGGAAGGGTCGGTAGCCAACCCGGGAAGAACCAGCAGCAAACCCGGGGAGGGCCGAGCAGACAAAAAGAACAGCGCAGAGTCCTGTGTCGTTCCTCCACGAAGAGGGGGAGCGACATAATGGTGCCGTGACTCGGATATGAAGCCTAGGCAGGGTTTAGTGTCGTTCCTCCACGAAGAGGGGGAGCGACAGTCTTGTATGAATCTCACTTGATCGTGGTAATGATCTTTGGAATTATGCTAGTATTTCATTGAAAGTTGTTGTACCTATGCTTATTGGGGATATTGGACTCTAGTTTCCTTTTCCTCCCTTTCTTTCCTCCCTCCCTCTCTTCCTTCCTTCCTTCCTTCCTGCCTTCTTTACATCTCTCTTCTCTCTTCCTCTCTCTCTCCCACTCTCCCCCCTTTTCTGCTTCTTTACTTTCTTTCTTTCCCTTTGGTTCTGGCATCAGGGCAACTCTAGGTTCATAGAATGAGTTTGGAAAAATCCCGTATTCTTTAAGATTTTGAAGCAGCTTGAGCAGAATTTGTGTTGGTTCTTTAAATATTTGATATAATCAACAGTGAAGCCATAAAATTCTAGACATCATTTTGATGGAAAACCTTTTATTAATTATTTATTCTTACTCTTCATTGCTCTATTCAGGGTGATTCAATCTTTTCTTATTGTAGATATTCAGTAATTTATCAATTTCTTGTAACTTTTCTAATTTGTTGGCATATAATTATCTCTAACAGTCTTTATTTTTGTAATAGCCATTTAATATATCTTTTTATTTCTGGTTTTATATATTTGGGGATTTGTTATTTTTCCTTAAAATTCTACAAAAAGTTAACAGATATTGTTTTTCAGAAACTCAACTGTTCATTTTGTTGATCTTTTGCATATATTTTTGTTCTCCATTTGAATATTTATGCTAATTTTAATTATTTTTCCTTTATGCTAAATTTTATTTTATTTTTTTTCTTGTTTTTATAGTAATTTCAATGCAAATTTTGTTCTTTAATTGATAGTCCCTTCTTCCTCCTCTTTGATTCAGGCATTTATTGTTGTAAACTCCCTTCTTAGAACTGCACTTGCTATATCCCTTTGTACTTGATATGTTGTATTTCCATTTTTATTTTTCTTAAGAAATTTTCAAATTTCCCTCTTATTTTTCAGCTGATCTAATAGTTATTTAGAAGCATGTTGCTTAATTTTTAAGTTCCTGAGGCTTTTGTTTTAATTGATTTCTTGTTTCATATCATTGTAGTCAGAAAAGTTGCTTGATATGATTTTAATCTTCTTAAATTTGTTTAAACACATTTCATGATCCAAAATATTATCTATCTGGATAATGTTCCACATGCATTTGAAAACACTGGGTATTCTGCAGCTATTGGTTGAAAAATTCTTTAAATGTTTGGCCTATTTCTTCTTGGGTATGCTGCTTTTCTGTCTGGAAGATCTGTCCATTGCTGATCTCCTCTACTATTACTCTACGGCAGTGTTTCTCCTTTCCAATATTTAATATTTGATTTTATATTTAGGGCCTCTTATGTTGGTTGTGTATGTATTTATACTTTTTATGCTGAATTAATTCCTTTTTTAAATAACATTATGATCTCCATTATCTATTTTTGCTGTTTTTGAGATTTAATCTGTTTGATCTGATAGTAACACAGCTACTCTTGCTTTCTTTTGGCGTCCATTTACATGTAATGTCTTTTTCTATCACTTTATTTCCAGTCAACAAAAAAAAGGACTTTTTTTTTTTTACAGTTTATCCTTTAGCACTTAACCTAATTTGTTGTAAGTATGTTGTTTCATCTCTTCCTCAGGGGATTGTGGGATCACAGAGTGCAAGTCTCATATCTTCAGGTTGGTAGATCTAATTCCACATACTGTGTTTGGCTAAGGCTATCAGATTTATGTTTATTTAATGAAGATTTTTGGATGCCATCTGCAAGATAAGAAGTCAGTTAAATCCCCAAATTAAGTGAAGTGAAACCAACTTCCTTTTTACTGGTAGACTAAAAATTTCCTTTTCTATAGAAATTGAGTTTTTTTCTCACTATATCATGGATCAGCAATTTGCCTTTAGCAAGTTTCTATTGTCTCTTACAAGTTTCTATTGTCTCTTTTGTGTTCTCTGTATTATTTCTTTGTAAAAGCTGCTCATATCTTTTCCCAAAATTACTCCACATGATATGAAATATCTGGAGGACAATCATGTTAGCACTTTGAAATGACCCCAATTAACAAACTTGACAATTGCTTGGCAAATGTAGTCAAAAGTGGAAAAGGTCCACTTCTAAGTGGTACTTCTGAGAAGTGTGAACTCATAATGGAAAAATATGCTCACATAATTACTTATGAACAAATCATCTTGAAAATCAGTCCTGCCCAAGTTAGATGTAAAACACTGCTGTTTTTACAGAGCACACACCTGTGAACTCTACAGTGTAATATGATTCAGCTCTATGTTGACAGCTGTGGTGGACAAGCAGGTGCAGTGAATCAAGACCAATGAATACAAGATACATTTTTTTTCTGTAACTTGAAGCTCAGCCACAATGATTTCTACCTGCCTTAGAATTGGGAGGTCGAATGGTAAGGTTACTTATTGATTTAAATTCAGAAGCATTGCGAACTTAAGTAAAACAATGAAAAACAAGAATTATTTGGTAATTGAATCCCTATTTCACTCAATCTTTTTCATATTTTTGAAATGAGTTGGAGAGTACATAACAGACTGCTTTTGAATAATTATACATATTTCAGGGAATAATATTAAGTAGAACTTTTCACAGCTCAAGCTAGAAAATCAAAAAAAGACAACATGAATAGTTTTTCCCCAAGAGTCTACACTTGGTTACAAATATTTGTTGACCAGAGATCAGGGTCTCCCTATCCTTTAGCACTCATATTGGAGAACTAGGTCCTATAAGCAATTAAAGTGTTAACTCGATTCATTAATGCAGGGAATATTCACAACTTTCCACCTTTGAAGAGACAGATTCTGTCATCCCTTTAATAGAACTCTGCTGGAAATCAAACACAATTTTTATTCTAGGGAATGATTACTGTGTCTTGTTTAATTCTCCCCTAACAAATGTCAGCACTAATGTATTACAGATTATTCAGTCAATTTGATGGTTCCAGGTGAAAGAAAGGAACACAAATCTCTTCTTTTAGTGTAAAAAGGGTCAGCTGGATGACTTCCCCTGCAGGAGCCGAGATGAGGCTTGACATGAATCAATCAAGAAGGCTCAATTTTACAGTTATAGTGCCTAATGCCTAAACATGAGCGTACGGGTGGAAATTAGCACCCGATTATGAGCATACATGATCTTCCCCTGGAAGACAATAATATTGGCATTAAGCTTCTCAAGAGGGAAGATGCTGCTGGTTTTTAATATGTCTTAAATTATGTCAGGAAAAACACTGGAACATCACACAAAAGCCACAGTCAGTGTCTATTGCTATCTCATAAAGCTGGAGATCTTTACAACAATATTGACACAGGAGCAGGCAAGCAAATGTCAGCCAATATAACATATGAAATACTTAACGTAACCAATTTTCACCTGTCAATCAGCAGGGAATAATGACTGATGCAAGGAATCAATACTCCACAATTGAATTCCAGCTCACAAACTTGTTTCGTTCTGTGCTATAAAAGACTGTCAAATGTCACACCCCAAGAGATGCAACAGGATTCCAAAGATTTATTTATTTCAAGCTCTGAAGTCTATTAGCAATAGTCTTCTTTGCTATTGGAAATAGAGCTTCGATGACATCAAATTTTCAGAAATGACAACTCGCCTTTCTGACAAATTAATGATAAGACTTCCTTAGTCCCATATTTATTTATTTTTGCTAACATGAAGTACAATTATACTCAACCAATTCTCAGGATTTCAGAAAGCAAATATTTGACATAATTTGTCAAGTAAACTGCTCATAGAGCCAACTATTTTTAAGCAAGTTGTACTATACATAATAAAAAAGTAGAAAGGGCATTTGATAAACCTAAAGCTTATATTAAGTCCAAACCTTAAAATCATAATATTATACTTTGTACTTTTTATAGTATGATGAACTTTTAATAAAGATAATGACTTTACATAAATAACACTGTGCTCCTGAACATAGGCATCTTATTGGTTCTTTTTCTGGGACAACACTTTCAGAGTTGGTAGTTTGTATCTATTTTTGGGAAGCCAATTTTATATTAATCACACACTTTAAAAAACATAACTAGAGGCTGGCGCCGTGGCTCACTAGGCTAATCCTCCATCTTGCGGCACCGGCACACCAGGTTCTAGTCCCGGTCGGGGCACCGGATTCTTTCCCAGTTGCCCTTCTTCCAGGCCAGCTCTCTGCTGTGGCCAGGGAGTGCAGTGGAGGATGGCCCAAGTACTTGGGCCCTGCACCCCATGGGAGACCAGGATATACCTGGCTCCTGCCATCGGATCAGCGAGGTGCAGCCATTGGAGGGTGAACCAACGGCAAAGGAAGACCTTTCTCTCTGTCTCTCTCTCACTGTCCACTCTGCCTGTCAAAAAAAAAAAAAAATATAACTAGAAATACACTTTTTTAATAAACAGGGAAAAATGAAAACATAGAAAATTGCTATGTCTACCCTTCTCCAAAATATTCCCATAGGAACATTAATTCTTTGCAACCTTGTCATTTTATATTTCTTTTTTTAAAAGAATTATTTTATTTATTTGAAAGTCCGAGTTACACAGAGAGAGAAGAGGAGAGAGAGAGAGAGAGAGAGAGAGGTCTTCCATTCCGCTGGTTCACTCCTCAAATGACCGCAGTGGCCAGAGCTCAGCTGATCCGAAGCCAGCAGCCAGGAGCTTCCTCTAGGTCTCCCATGCGGGTGCAGGGGCCCAAGGACTTGGGCCATCTTCTACTGCTTTCCTAGGCCATAGCAGAGAGCTGGATCGGAAGAAGAGCAGCTGGGACTGAAACCAGTGCCCACATGGGATGCCGGCGCTGCAGGCTGGGGCTTTAACCTGTTGCGCCACAACGCCGGCCCCATTATTTTATATTTCACAAAAATATTTTCCATAATCGAAGATGGAAAATATAGCATTAATTTTATGGAAGAAAGGATTGTAATCTCAATGTGATCTAAAAGGCATTCTTTTCTCCCTTTTGGGCTAAGGAAAATACAAGTCACACACTTTTTTATGCAAAACGAAGTAACAAGCTAGTTATTTCTCAAGATCCAGTTGCATGGAGAAGTAATGTAGGAGCCCTGCACCATCACCAATGGTGGAACCACTACACAAATTAGAAGCCTACTGCTTTTCTGGGACAAGCACATAGATGCAGCTGCTGATGGAGTGCCATTATCACCAGCAGTCTCATTTGGTTAGGCTCTTGCCTGCACTTCTTTATTAAGCTTTTTACTCATTTTTCTTTTCCTGCAGTGCCCATGTGATAGGCCATACACTAGAGGGGCTCTGTTCCCCACCTGGACTGTTGCTGAGAATAGATTTTATGACCTCATGGCGATTCCCATTATAAAATTGATCTGACTTGTATTAAATGTTTAAAAGGAAATTTTAGCTAGATATATTTGGCATAGACATAGATAAAACTCAAATAGGGCACACTGAGGATCTGTTGTTTGTGTATGAATAGACAAGCAAAATGTCTGTGTTGTTTATAAATGGGAATAAACCATTGTTAAGGCAGAGTTACTCGTGTGGTTGAGTGGATTGATTAAACCGAGAGAGAACATCTTGGCAGGGCTGCTGTACCCTTCATTTGTTCTTCACTGAAAATGATAACATTGAACTGTAAAAGTTGAGATTGAAAAGCCACTAGTGTGTTGTCTAATTTCAACTGCAGAAGCTGCTGTGCTCTCTTGGTGACTTTATGAGGGAGTAAGATTATAGGTCACAAGAGCTTCTTTATTTCCCACCTGTAGCTTCTAACAACATTTTATTAAGGATTTTCCCATCTTCTTTCTCTGACCTATAGGGCTTGAAATCCTAACAGCTGTTACAAGACCCTAGCCAAAATGGTATTAATGTGGATTAGTGATTCTGAAATGAGCTATCCTCTTATCAGAGCTCTATTTAGGGATGGGTACTAATATTTTTACAGTGCTAGTAAGATAAACATGATATATCATTATGCAAATAGAAAAGGAGCCCTTAATATGGTTAAACACTTATAGCTTCATGTTTGCTTCACAGAAAATCCAAACCAAGCTATTGCTGTTTGAAGACTGAATGCTAATTTGTAAAATAAACATGTCAGAGAGGTGTTTGTAAATAACAACTTGATATGTGCTTATATCTTGATTTTTTCAGGTGGTTTCTTAATTGCTCACTCACTGACTCTGTCTCCAAAATAAAAACTTGGGAGAATTTTACGTGCATAAAGAGTTGACCAGCTTATTGGAGAACATCAATTCTCATTGCCAAGTATCCTTTTTGACAAGTTGTATGACTTCTTGCCTGGATAGTTTTGAAGAGTAATCAGATGATATTTGTGAGGCACTTGGGGAACAGGGAACAGTGCTAAGTACGCAGCACTATCCTTGGTCTTCACTCAGAGATATACTTTCGCTGAATAAAGGTAAACACAATAGAACAAGAATACCCTGTTCACCACTTTGGGAGACTAAACCTTAGATAGGGGCCATTGGGATGTCTGAGGTTTGTATTTTCCTAGTATTGCTTTATGGCAAAGCCAATGCTGTTTCTTTTTCTTTTTTTTTCTTTTAAAGAAATTCAATATATTTCCCAGACATTATGTCATTAATCCTAAATCAGTTGAGCTCCACATACAGTCAAGGTAGACCTTCCCAAGGATTTTGTGGCTCTTGGGAATAATTCTAGAGTTTTAAACCTCTACATTATTAGGCAAATTGATTGTAGAGTTTACTTCATTTTTCTCTGTTAGTAAAATTTGTAAAAAGCAAAGTTCCACTTTGAGAACACTTAGATAACAATTGTGTTTACTTGAGACAGATATAGAAAGTCTATTTGGGGTCCTCAGTTGTCTTAACAACAATTTGGGTTGTCTGCAGGGCTGATTTAATTGTAGAAAATTGGTTCATATGGCAGTCAAAGGGAGACTGGAAACAAGGCCAGTGGATTCAGTACAGTCATGGCCTGTATTTTAGAATCAAAATACTAATGTTCTGCTCACAGTGACAGGCATTTGTCTCCTTGGCATTTGTTTTTGTGAATAAAAGTATAGAGGCCGGTGCTGTGGTGCAGTGGATAAAGCCATAGCCTGCAGTACCGGCATCCAGTATGAGCGCCGGTTCGAGTCCCGGATGCTCCACTTCCAATCCTGCTCTCTGCAGTGACCTGGGAAAGCTGTGGAAGATGGCTTGAGTCCTTGAGCACCTGCACCCATGTGGAAGACCTGGAGGAAGCTCTTGGCTCCTGGCTTCAGATCGGCACAGTTCAGGATGTTGCGGCCAATTGGGGCATGAACCAGCAGATGGAAGACCTCTCTCTCTGTCTCTCCTTCTCTCTCTGTGCAACTCTGACTTTCAAATAAATAAAAAAAAAAAATCTTTTTAAAAAAAAGTCAATAAAAGTGTAGTAGACAAGCAAGTTCCCATAATGGAGGGTTCTTTTGATTATTAAAATGGGTCAGATTGAGGGGGTGTTTGGTGCAAAGATTAAGATGTATTAAGATGCCCCTCAGGATGCCTCATCCATATTGAACTGCTTAGGTTTGTGTCCCAGCTACAATTCCGATTCCAACTTTCTGCTAATGTGTACCTTGGGAGGCAGTGGTGATGGCTCAAGTACTCAGCTTCCTGCCACACACAAAGGAGACTCAGGTTGAGTTTTGGCCCCTGGTTTTGGCCTGTCCCAATCCCAGCTGTTTGTCTACCCTGTCTGCCTGTCTCTCATATAAATAAAAATATTTTTAAAAAATATCATTTAGGGGCCAGCATTGTGACATAGAGGGTAAATCCACTGCTTGAAACAGCGTCGTCCCATATGAGTATTGGTTGATGTTCCAGCTTTTCCTCTTCCAATCCAGCTCTCTTCTAATGGCCTGGGAAAAGCATTGAAATACGGCCTAAGCATTTGGGTGCCTGCCACCCATGTGGGAGACCTGGAAGCAGCTCCTGGCTCCTGACTTCTGCCTGGCCCAGCCCTGTCTGTTGCAGCCACTTGGGAAGTGAATTAGTGGATGGAAATTCAATCTGTCTGTCTTTCTCCTGCTATCTCTATAACTCTGACTTTTAAATAAATGAGTGAATCTTCAAAAATCTGTTTTAAATTTTTAAAAAATAGATCATTAAGAAGTCATTATGGTTTTGTCAGACCTTTTTGATTTCTTAATCTGGATTTTGTGTTAATGGATAAATCCATTAGGTGATAATGCTAACAAATAAATAACAGTAAGGATGTATTAAAGGCATGTAGTTTACTAAAGGGTGAATGATACTATAAAGTAAGATGATTTTATTTTATTTGCTTTTGTGGCTTCCATTCATCTTTTTTTTTTTTATGTCATGTAATGCTTATAGGGAAATTCACATGTTCTCATCTGTGCATGCATCAAACTTGGTAGACCCAATGTTGTGAGTTGAATTGTGTGCTTGCAAAAGACATTGAAATCATAAGGCCTAGTTGCCATCAATGTAACTTTATTTGGAAATAATGCTTTCCCTGTCTCTCAAATTAAGTTATGACCACTAGAGTGGGACCTAATCCAACATGATTAGGCACAGAGAAGCACACAAGGAGAAAATTGTGTGAACTTGAAGGCAGAGATCACAGTGATGTGTGCAGAAGTCCAGCAAACCACCAGATATGGGGAAACAAGCAAGGAACAGTTTCTCCTTCAGAGTCCTCAGAAGGAACCTACCCGGACAATATGTTAATTTCATACATTGTAACTTCATACTTTACAACTGTGAAATGCAAATTTTTGTTGTTTCATCATTCAGTTTGGAGTACTATAAGCAGTCTGAAATAGTATGGTACATAGCAAACTAATAAACCCAGCACTCTCTGATCAATATATCATCTTTTTTTTTTTATTTTGACTTTTTTTTTTTTACATTTTGGGCTTGCAGAAATAAAGAGTTAAATCATCTGAGGACTGTCAAGCATCTAGCAAATTCCATGTTTTCAATGAACATGTCTACATGTTTTCTAGTATAATAAAATAGCTTGAGAGCCTAGCATACAGCATATGACTCTGGACGTGTCAGAATATCATAGATCTGAGAAGGATTCTACATATCTTTGGGCAATATCACATTGGTGTTGTTTGTGTATTATTGTGTTTCTTCTTTGTGAGTTGGCATTATGGAAGTTTATTTATTTCTTTGGTGCTTCATCAATAAAGTTACAGTAAACTAAATACCCATCAAAATGCAGACAAATCTGCATAGATCTGATCTCCATGTGAGATAGATACATGGACCTTTCCATGTGTGTGTTCCAAAAACATGAATCAAAAACATTGAAAACAAAATATCATTTGTATTGAACATCTACTAACATTTTTCCTTATCATTATTTTCTAGATAATACAATATAATGCTATTTACATATCATTTACACTGTATTAGGTATTATAAGTAGTAGAGACAATTTGAGATAAACAAGAGGATTGTGTAGGTCACAATCAAATACCTCACAATTTGAAATATTTTTATTTACTTATCTATTTTTAATTGAAAGGTAGAGATATAAATTGAGAGAGATCTCCCATCTGCTAATACACTCTTTACACATGGACAGCAGCTGAGGCTAGGCCAAGCGAGCAGGAAATCAAGAACACAATCTGGGTCTACCATGTGGGCAGCAGGGACCCAATGACTTGAGCTGTCATCTGTTGCTTGCCAGATGCGTTAACAAGAAAAAAAAAAAAAAAATTATCAATTCCCAACTTGACTCTCACTGGGATTAAACATGACAATAGGTCTGCTCTGATTTCATCATCATTTAAAAAAATCATCTATTATTTTTCACTTTATGTTTCTGTGTGGGAGCAAACTGTTGAAATCCATACTTAATGTATACTAAGCTGATCTTCTGTATATTAAGATAATCGAAAATGAATCTTGATGTGAATGGAAGGGGAGAGGGAGTGGGAAAGGGGAGGGTTGTGGGTGGGAGGGACGGTATGGGGGGAAAGCCATTGTAATCCATAAGTCGTACTTTGGAAATTTATATGCATTAAATAAAAGTTTAAAAAAAAAAAAAAAAGGCTTCCATAGCCTTGGCAACTCATGACAAGAGCCTAGGGTGATTACTGATGCCATAAACAAGAGTGTCAATTTGTAAAGTCAACAACAGGAGTCACTGTGCACTAACCCTTAATGTAGGATCTCTGTCCTTAATGTGCTGTACATTGAGATTTAATGCTATAACTAGTGCTCGAACAGTATTTTTCACTTTGTGTTTCTATGTGGGTGCAAACTGTTGAAATCTTTACTTAATATATGCTAAACTGATCTTCTGTATATAAAGAGAATTGAAAATGAATCATGATGTGAATGGAAGGGGAGAGGGAGAGGGAAAGGGGAGGGTTGCGGGTGGGAGGGACGTTATGGGGGGGAAGCCATTGTAATCTATAAGCTGTACTTTGGAAATTTATATTCATTAAATAAAAGTTAAAAAAAAGAAAAAAAAAAAAAAAAAAAAGAAGTAGAGCTAGGACTCAAAGCCAGGCACCTGGATACGGGATGCAAGTGTCCCAAGCAGCATCTGAACAACTGCACCAAAACCCACTTCCTACTAAGGAAACTGAGCATCCATGGATGTTGATATCCTCAGCAGGTGAAGGAGCATTGAATATATCCCCAGAGGATACCATGGGATAACTGTACAGCTCCAGTTTAGTTCAAGAAAATGAGTCATTGGAGTCAGAATTACTAAAGACAAAGTAGTTCAGTAACTTTCTGCTTGTGTTTTTAGAGAGCTAGCCTATCAAGTATCTGATGCCAATGCCTTGATGGAAGTGATCTACTCCTTATCAATCTTTCCTCCCCACTAAATATACAAGTTACACATATTTGCACACAAGGTGTAAGCATATGCTTTGATGGAATATTTTAATAGATCAATTCTTTACCAAACCATATTTCCTCCAATATTAAACATACAGGTTAAAATTATATGATCCCCCAAAATTCATTGAACGTCCTAGTCAAAAGCAATATTTTTATTGCTTAATATTTTTCAGTCTTAGCATGGAAAGATTGTGCATGCATAGTTTTATTTAGCATCTCATTTCTACCACATTTAGTCATTATCTTGAGATTATTACCATTCCAGGCAGGCTTCATAATGTATCTGTTCATTTTATGTTACGGAAAATGTGTAATCTACAGTTTTATAATAATATTCTAAAATGCCTTTTCTCTTTCTCAGTCTCTTTATCTCTAAGCAATATCCTTCCATAGGTAGAACCCTTAACATAGCTCAGTAAACTTAGAAAAACAATGAAGTCAGTAAAATAATGAGGACCAATAGCTTTCTGATTGGTAGATCTGTATAATTATTCTCCAAAATAAACTTCCTGTCTTGTACTTAGCATGCATATTTTATACATATATATGTATATGGTTGAATATAATATTTGTGAAATCCATTTCACTGCCAAAAGTACCATTATGTAGCCTATTCTCTTTATTAAAAGATAATACTAAAAGGTTATATAAAGGCAAAAGATTAAATCATTTAAAGTAAAAATAAGGGCTCTTTACAACTGAATTCTTGCCTGCATTTTATAAAACTAAAATGAGTTTATTTTGTTGTTAAGTCAAGCAGTGAAAAGAAGGAAATACTTCTCTTTTATAGTCATGTACCTCTAAAAATCACTGTCCAGGAATTTTCCAGAACTAACATTTTTAGTTCAAGACCAAAAGTATGCAGATAAAGTTGGCTCCAGCAAAGATTCTCTAAGGTAATCAAGCTTTACCTACCAAGGGGGAGAACAAACCCATTGACTTAATGCAAAGTTTCTAAAAAAAATTGGTCTTATAAAACTCTCATTCAGAAGTCAGTTAGAACTCTATGTGTTAGTGTTGGGCATTAATAATTCCTCCACACAGATGTTGGCCCAGTAAGCAAAGTATTTACCATTTTTAATCAAAGATTTATTTATTTACTTGAGTAGCATAGTTACAGACAGAGAGAGAAGAGAAACAGAGAGAGATCTTCGATCCACTGGTTCACTCCCCAAATGGCCACAACAGCCAGAGCTGAACCGATCTGAAGCCAGGAGCCAGGTCTCCCACACAAGCACAGGGGGCTCAGCACTTGTGCCATATTATGCTGCTTTCCCAAGCTATCAGCAGAGAGTCGGATTGGAAGAGAAGCAGCCAGGACTTGATCAGGCGCCCATATGGGATGCCAGTGGCGCAGGAGAATGCTTAACCTACTATGCCACAGTGCCAGTCCCAGCAAGCAAAGTCTTACACAATAATCCAATGGAAGCCTAGAATGAGTTGTAGTAGGTTATTTTTTTATGAAAATATCTGTACTGCTATATAAGCTTTCATATGATGTCATATCTTACCTACTCAAAGAAAAAATTAAAGAGCTAATCCAAAAAGTATTTATTAAGCATCTATAAATTATATAGAATTTTTCTTTAAGCTACAGTAATTTCTCTTCCTTTACCAAAACCACAATTTCCATAAGAATTTATATGTCTCATTTTGTGAACTTTTAAATTTTTTTACCAGTAAGGATATTATTTTTAAAAATCTACTCTATACCACCACTATTTTATAAAGAAAGTAACATTATCACAAAATAATTGGGAGATAAACATTCACAAAGTGGCAACTTCACCCTCACATGCATAAGAATATTGTCTTACTTCTCTCAGTTTGTCCTGAGGCTGTGACAATTTGATCAAAACCAGCCCTGATCTGAGAACTAGCACATGGAAACCACAGCATCACACATCCTTAAGAGAAGGAAAATGAAAAATGAAGTTCTCTTTAGAAAACACCTGTTCTAACTTAAGAATGTCTGTGTAAATTTTTGACTATCTAGTCACAGTTGCAACACTTAAATGTGTTTTAAGAGGCCAAACATTTCATGCCTTCTTCTCTTGCAGGAGCCTAAATTTATATGGTGGTTCGGGTTTAATGTCCCCATATGTGCCCATTTGAAATGAGGGTGCTGGGCTGCCTGCCACCCTAGGAAAAAGCAAATATGGGTGTGTTAGCTAGACTGTTAATAATATTTAAAATTTTTCAATTTTACCTTATATTATAAAGTATTTTCACTTTGGGAGACTAGGAAAAAAACACAAATTCCCCACCTGTGACAGTCCTGAAATGGTGGTATTGGAAACCTTCTACAATTATTTTGGATTTTTTTCTGTAGACTTTCAGATGATACTGACTTTATTATATTTATGTGCACTAGAAATGTTACAGGTAATTTCTCTGAGCTCCATAGTCAGAGTAAAATATTGGTGTACTTTTAGTTTTTTGGGATACTATCTTCCTTTATATAAATGTAGTGGAAACTACAAAATGTATGTATTCTTGATTTTTCCTTTTTAGTCTTTTTCTTTACTACACTTAGTAAACAAAATAGGAGAAATATGTGATATGTTTGTACATATGTCAAATATTTTAAAATATACAGTGCTATAAGCAGTTATTAAACATACAAAGTGGAATGATGAAATGGAAGTGAACAAAAGTTGATTACATAGTGTAAAACATTGACACCTTTTTTCCTAAAATTCCAAGATAAGTTCCTTTAAAAGCATGAAAATTGTGTGATTTTTTTCCTCACTCAAATTTAAAAATTATACAGATATATATGCTGTGTTTGTGTGTTTGTGTGTCTGTGTGTCTGTGTGTCTGTGTGGCATAAGATTAACTAAAGCCCATGAAACAAAAGAGTTTAGTTTTACATCTCATGTCCAGGATCCTGATGAAATTGTGCTATGAAAAATTTCCTTCTTTTTTTCAAACAGATCTTTGGCAAATCTGTTTCAGAAAATTCTGAGTGACAGAGTAGATTTTCCACTTACATCAAACCATCTTACTTTTGTAGGTTTTAGTCAAGACCTTAACATTTTTCATTCAATGTGGCATTGCATAAAGGATGTATTTGTTCAATGGAGAAGATTTTTTTCTTTTTAATGTTCAACTTACAAAACTATGTCAAGAGATGATAGGATCTTGACAGACTGCTTAAAACTAAAATATTTTAAGTTAAAGCCAGGAAAACTCTGGCTAATATGCATGCATTATTGGGCCCCAAATATTTTAGACTTTGATAACATTATGTGGCTCCAATGCAATGGCAGTGAGGCTGCAACATTTCTTACCCCTCTGAAAACAGGAAGAATATGGGATGATGTTAACAGAATTATTTTATCACATATCATACATTATCATGGGTTTTTCAAGAGATAATTTACTAGAATTGTAAGAAAAAAAATAGCAGTCATACTTTGTAATCTTTGATTCTTTCAATCCAGGTAGAAAAAGCACTTTATAAACTCTAAAGCTCATTAACCTTCACACAATACTGGTGAGTTGGGTGGCAAGTGTTACTCTCCTCAGTTCATAGATGAATGAACTGAAGCACTGGGAGGTTAACTGATTTTTCCAATTCACAAAGCAAGTCACGGCGAGATGGGAGGTCACACAGAATTCTTGACCATCAGTTAACTCAGGGGCTCTGTTCTCTGTACAAAATAATTACTAAATAAGCACCTATTGATTATGATTTGTTGGATAATGGCATTCAGCATTTGTGCAAATAATTCTCTCATGATACAATTGTACTATCTAATTTGTAAAAAGACCACATTGCCTATTTTACTCAAATACTGTTATAACATTTTGGATTTGTATAGTTGAATAACTGAAGGAATTATTCTAGCCTTCTTTTATGCTACTGAGGCTGTTGAAATATATGGATATTTTGAGAGAATTCATAGCTTGTGTTGAGAAATTAGTAAGAGGAATATTGCCTTCATTTGCTTTCTATGATGGAGTTTTGAAATATCTTGAGAGGGGAACAATCACATGAATTTTTATTCAGTTACTCTACTACAAAATCAAAGAGATACATAATTTTTAAAAATTAGGTATGTAAAATTGATAAAACTTTAAAAAAGATTTTATTTCAGAACAATTTCAAATTTTCAAAACAAATATTATAAAGTAGTACAGTTCCCATATATCCTACATCCAACTTTGCTTATTGTTAACATCTATAATAGAATAATATATTTGTCACAATTAATGAGCCATATCCAGGTTCCCCATCTCTCTCTATCTCTCTCTGTCTCTCCTATCCTCCTCAGCCTCTACTAGTCAACATTATGTGTTCATATTGAGGATTTTTTTTCTTTTAAGCTCCCACATATGAGGAGGTACACGCAATTTTTGTCTTCTGTGTATGGCTAATTTCACTTAACATGATGTCTCCCATTTAATGCTACTTACGAAAATTTTGCTGTAACATTGTTAAAGTTAAGCAATAAGTATATTTTGTCTCCCATTGTGCCTATTGCATGTTTTACATAATAAAATGTTAAAGTAAATAATTAGCATAGTGCCTGGCACATATTAATAATTTTTATATTTGAGAGTGTGCATAAATTTGAACTATTTTGGTCATAGATCTAGAGTGTTAATGTATACCAAAAGTTATTCAGATAGATAGGCTATTCCTAAAATGGAAAACATTGAAGAGTGAGCTCATGTGTCCTCTTCATTTTCTTATAGCAAACCAGAAATAAATTAATCAGATTGCTCAGTATTAAATAGTCATTGTGTCTCAGAGAACACTACAGAAATTTTTCTGTGGGTTTTGGCATTCTGTTAGGCATATAGTTCTAGACAATAGCAGACTGAAGAAACAACAATCTCCTGTACCTTGATTAAGTTGAAGTAATCATAGTTTAATTATAGCCAAACCAATTAGCAGAAAAAAAAGAGAAAGGGAGAAAAAAAGAAAAAATAAGATGGAAGGAAAGAAAAAAAAAAGGAAAATTGGAAGGCTATAAGGTTCAAAGTAAAAAGTGAGGAAGGAACCCAGTGATCACTGTTGACTAAACTAAGAGATTTCAAATCCATCCTGCAGCTTTCTTTCTGGCCGTCTCCCCACCACTTTAAGGATGCTTCTTCTTATTTATCACCTGAACTATTGCAGGGCATTTTTATGAAACTAAATCTCTAACTTCTACATGCCAATACTAGCATCATCTTCCTCAATGTAATTCTGGTCAGATTTTGTCCATCATAAACCCTCAAAGTTTCTCTGTTTTTCATTACATTTGGAAAGAAATTCTCACTTGGCAATCAAAGGTCCTTCAGAGAATGGCAACTATCTACATTTCCAATTGTACTGCGGATTCTTCCACTCTTCTACATTGCATGTTAAAACCAAACTTGCCTACTTACCCTTTGCTGAATATACCTGTGCTCTCAATCCATGCTTATCTGCAGGCACACGCCCAGACTCAGCTTGAGCCATTCTAAGGGCCTTGGATAACGTATTTTCTTTGCCTTATGCCTTGAATTTTGCCTTTTCTTTTTGAAAGTCAGTACTTAGCCTCTGTCCACGAAAGTTCTGGAGAGAAGTCTCAGTAAATACAGAACAATGAGTCATCTCTTCCCAGTAATCTTGACACTTTCCTCAGCCTACTCTTGAAACAACCAGTGGTAGCAGTCTTAGACTTCACTGCTTCAGAAGTAGAATAAATATCCATCTTATAACCCCTACACTGCTTTATTCTAGTGTAGAGGAAATTGAAAGTTGTGCTTGGTTTTAAGATGATCCTGAGTGTCAACATTCTAGTTCTTTGGAAAATTAAACAGAGCCAAGCAACAGAAACTGGTTGGAGTCTTTGAAATCAAGACAGTCTAGCGCCCCCTTTAAGTTGGCCTTCTTTGTCATGTCTCAGAACCTCAGTAGTGGTGTTTGAATAGTATTATGGAAAGGACATTGGGATGCCGGGAAAGATGGACCCTGACAGTTGATCAAATCTGTCACAGTTGTGACCTGCTTAAGATTATATACAATATTCCTCTTATAACGTGCCCTTTAGCTAAAAATGATCAAAATTTTCTTGCTAAAGGAAAGTATATTTACAAATTTTACTTTTGCTGTCAGAACCCAAAAAGAAGAACATTAACCTGTCTGGTTCAGAAGGGCTAACCTCAGATATTTCAAAGGGCACTACTAAAAATAAAGTAGCCACAATTGGATATGAAGACTCCTACAGGATTTTCCTCTTTGCATATTTTCCATGCCAGTTTTTTAGCCAGAAAGCCTTTCCTATCAGTTGAAATCCTTTCAAAATCATGCTCATCTTGTAAGTTTTCACTGAAAGCCTTTAATTCATAAAATACCATTATGACTCTCTCTAATCACTGTTTACTCCCTGTATGGTCACTTCCTTTAAGCTGTTCAACTTAACTTTGCCTCGTATAATTATTAGTGGTTTTGCGGTTGCTCCTTTCCATGTATTTCTCTAACACTGACATAGTCTGGTTATTGTAGTTGCTTGCGATGAAAATTCGTTTTTCTGTTAGTCCAGTACTTAGTCATTCTCTCGAAGGAGTTATAATTGTGGTATTAGAGCTGTATTTGAGGGCACCGGTTTTCTCTTACTGTCAGTTCATAGGGTGATTAGACAGTGAAGTGTATACTATGGAACTAACAATTATAGGGGGCAGGCATCAGTATCCTTCCATTCTAGACTGGGAAGTCTGTAATTCTGGTTATGTGCTAGCAAAATAGGCTAAATGGTAAACCCTTTATCTTGGAACTGAAACAATAGGACAATCAAGGTTGATTTTAGGGACGCAGTAGAAAAGTGTTCAGAGACCATTTCTCTCTGTGAAGCAGCACGTTTTATTTGGCTTAGACTGATAACACTGATCCTTAGGACTGAAGAAGACTGAAATCCTTGTCCCAGATACAGTTGGTTCCAGCTAAAGCAGAAAAATAGGAGTGAAAGTCTGATCCTGTGCTGGGACCTAGAGAAAACTTTCTGAATATTTTCTGCTATTTGTTTTCCCCTTACAGTAAAAGGAGCAATTGCCACCATTGTAAAGAGTCGTAAGTTAAAATACACACTGAGGTGGGCAGACCCCGTACAAGTGTGGATTTGAACAAGCTCTGGACCAACCTGAAAATTCCAGGGTCCTCTTCTACCACATGGGTACCTGTTCTCTTCCTTTCCTCTAACTCACAGCTTTCTGTTAGTGTATTTTCTGTTAGTATATGATTAATAACCAGGAAGTAATATAGAACCCTGGGGATTTGCTGTCAGTTTCAAACTTCAAGGGACTTGGGTGGGGAAACTCATCTCAGAGCATCCGAACTTCACTGAATGCTGATATTCCAATGCTGCATTTGGAATAGGAGTCGTGTGTTTATATTCAGCCTCAGCCTGACATTAAGAAGGTTAAACCTGTGCACAAAGGATGGATACAAGCCAGTCTCCATACTTGATTGACTAAACATCTATGTGTATATGAAGTTGGCATCTTGTGAGTATTGGGTTCATTTTTTTTTAATGCGAATTCTCATAGTATGAGAATGATTAAAAAAGAATCAAGCATGGCATATATTTTTCAAACCTTTGTTATAAGATTGGCACTACAAAATAGAAGACAGAGTAGGAATGGACCTCACAAAAAGAAATAGCAAGGGGATTGCATAGTATTTTATAACATTATTTTGTCAACCTCTTTTTAAAAACTACTCCATGGTTCTTTGAAATAGAAAGAAAACGCTAAAGGAAAAGTAGTCATCAGAGATTCCAAACAATTTCATAATATAAAAAAGAGTATTTGTTGAAATTGGGTGGAATTCTATGTAAATTAAAAATTAGAGTTCTGTTTTTAGATGCTTTGGCTAACATTTTTTTAATCCCCGATATTAGGGGCTTCTTTTCTTTCTTTTTCTTTTCTTTTTATTCACTTACTTTAAAGAAGAGAGAGATTGGGAGAGAGAGGGAGAGAGGGAGTCACTGAGATCTCCCACTCACTGGTTCACTCCCTAAATGTCTACAATGGCCAGTGCTGGGCCAGGTTGAAGTTGGGAGCTGGGAATTCAATTAGAGTCTCCCATATGTGTGTCAGGGATTCGACTACTTGAGCCATCCTCACTGCCTCCAGGATACACATACAGGAAATTATAATATCTTTTTCTTTTCAAAATGCAGATTAATAAATAGTGAATCATAGTGGAAAAGATAAAAGCAGATATTCGACAAGCATGTGGAGAGGAAGATATTCTGTTTTGTTTATAAGCCAAGATTTCTACTAGTTTGGACAATGTTAGCCAATATTACTGGATTATACGATCTCCTAAGAGTTAAGGATCTCCAAGAGAAATAAGTGGTAATTGGTTTTTGCTATCCATGCTGTCTCTAACTTATTCTTGCAGAACCAAGATCAAGAACCCCACAAAAATATCTGGGACAAGAAGGATCAATCCTCTACATAACTGAGACTGAGTTTCTTTAATCACAATTGAATTTGTAGATTGAATGGGTAAAACCCCAATGAGTCTTGATCACAAACAAGCTTATCAACAAAAAGTTAAGGTGCTAAGACAAAATCAAGGAATCAAAGTGGGGAAATGTACAGTAAGAATCATGATGGTGTAGATTTTAGATTACTCAGGACAAATACTCACTCTAAAATTTATGATTAGAAGTGCTTTTAAATCTCAAAAATAGATCATGCAAAATGGAAAATTTTATTGTAATAAAAATAATATTCCTTGGCTAAAGCAATCAAATCTAGAAAATGAGAGAAGGCAATAAGTGATAGGTAATATTGAAAACAGTGTAATCTAAAATGATATAATTTAATCCTGTAACTATTCAGTAACTACACGAATATTGGTTTAAACTATTCTTAAAAATATCACTAATATAATTTCTAAAAATAATAGTATATTTGCCAATGTGCTCAAGACTTTAAAAGTTAGAAAAATGAAATAAGTTAAAAGTAAATAAAAAGCAAAATTGTTTTAATGACATCAGAGTATTGTATTATGTGAAAAAAGCAGAATGTGAAAATAAATATATTGCATAAGTTTAATTATTAACTTCAATAATAAAGTTTCTAAAATGTTAGTAGTATTTGTTTTGGTACTGGAATCATGAGTTATTTTTGTGTGATAATTTCCTCTACAATAATCTTCTAAGCAGAAAATTTCCCTTCAAAAAAGAGAAGTAAGTATGAGTGTCATTGTAGATTATTTCTGTGTTACGTGGCCATGAAACCACAAGTTGAAGAAATTTGAGAACTTAAGGATGTGAAGTAAGAGTTTACATATATATAAAAAGAAATACATATTTGTGGGATAAGAACTAGGAAAACATTAGCTTATATTTGCAGCTGTATTTTTCTCAATATAAAGACTACAGCTCGGAGAATCATTTAAGTGGAGAGAAAGCATGTTTGACCCTAATAAAATCTTAAAATTTATGAAATCTGTTTTCTAACTGCATGCATTCCTTTTGTTTTTTTTTCTTGTGCCCTAACACTAAATAATACTTGGATACCCATTAGCCATGAGTTCATGAAAATCCTTAAGCAGTAAAGAAAAATACAGAATCCTAAGTGTAATATAAATTGAAATGGAATTGAAACAAAGTATGTTGAACACCTACAGCTAATGTTGGATTTTCAAGTGTATTTTTTGGAGATATTATATGTTGAGTTTTTCTGGGGAAAGAACCTTCATTGCTTCTCTTTATGCCTTGATAAGTATTTACTAATCAAAAACACAATAGCTTCACATTCTTCCCACTACCAAAGTCTCTCTTACATGAATCACTTCTTAGCATTGAAGTTTAAGTAACAGATCAAATGCTTAAAATATGTCTTTCCAGGAGTACTGTCAGATTACAATGCTCAGGGTCTTAAATTAGATTAATATGCATCATGTGGTAGGAAGGGGATCGTCTTGAAGAGACTAAAGATTTCTCATCATGACTTTGTTATAACCTAAAGCTTGTGAGTCACGCAGAGCAGGCAGTACCTCCTATCCCACTTCCTTTTCTTTGTTGACATGAAGCCAACGAAGTTTACACTTGTAGATTCCTTCTGAAAAGAATTATGGAAGTCACTTCAAAGATAGAAACACAGGGGTCAGTGATTGGGGCTGGCATATAATGTCTATAGTGACTATCTGTTCCACAGGACTCTTTCTGACTCTCAGCCCAGGCTGAATGTTTTAAAACTCTTTCATCCTGCCCACATTATTTTTGATGGATGATCAACCAACATTCGTGTCTTCTGCTAAGTATGGAACCTGGTGCAATTTACTCATTCTTTGTCAAATAAAGGAATTCAATGAGATTTATTAATTTTTTCATTTAATCTTTTCACAAACTTTTATTTAGTACTAAGTACCAGGCACTCTGCTAAGAGATGAGGCCATAAAGATAAATAAAATAAATCTCTACCCTCATGGAGTTTATGGTCCAGTGGCACATGATTTCAAAAATGTTTATATTCCACCATTTATGTTTCCATTACTTCTTCCACAGATATTTTAGAAGTTGTGGAGAGAGAAAATGGGGTGGCAGGTGAGGTACACACTAGAATTTAGGGACCTCATCTCCAGTGTCTTTACCTCCTGTCTCTGAGAATTGCAAAAGCCAAATCTGGTCAAAAGGGAGCTCAGTCTGCCTCCAGGGGTCAGTCTCTCCTTGAGAATCCTTCTCTGAATCGCCTAAGGCCACTTGGTAGGCTTGCAGATGCTCAGGTAGGAAGAAGTCTTCAAGAATTTGACTTGCATAAGGAAACCCGTGCTAAGTTTTCTTTCAGACGTGTACTGAATCCCAAGCAAGCATTTCCCTTTGATTGAGGTCCGGGGGGCTTGTGAGGGTGCGTGCGATTTCCACGTTTACATGCACTTTCATATGTCTTTGAAATCTAGACAAAGATTTTTGCCTTAGGCCACTAAGGGAGTGAATATCACAAAAGGGATTAGAGTGCTGTACTTTAGAGCATCAGATCTTGTATTGGGGCATCAGATCATACTTTTAATTCAAGTAACTTCACATATGTCCAGTGCAAGTTGGAATCACAAAGGCACATGACTGAAAGGAGAAAAAAAAGATTGGCTTTAATTTAGAGTGAATCTGTTAGTATGATTTCTTCTTATACGTTCATCAGGCTAACATAATAACCCTCGTAAGAAATGGCTTGAAGAGCCCAGGGTGTGTGCCATCTAAGAGTGCCTGCCCATTAGGGGCTCTTTCTTTCATTTTGCCCTGTCCTTGAGACTCATTTAGTAATTAACAAAATGAAAGCATTCTCTTTCTGGAATTTTGACTTTAGAAGCTGGAATTTAATTTACAAAACTGTCTGCAACTAATTAAAATGAGTAGTCACTGTTGGTTTGAAATGGATTATCTCTGAGAAAAATCACAGTGCAGATTGTCAAAAGAGGGTTTATGGCTTGATTCTGAGAAAACACCTCTCCATTGTAAATGCTTTGTCTCTTCAGTGGACGGGTGCTCATTCAAATTAATGGAACAGAAACCTGAAGCCACATACTGAAGATGATTGATGTTGGAGGGTTAGTTTCATACATAGATGCTTTACTTCAGAGTATTGAAAGGATTATTAATCCTTGATTCCATTATCACCCCATCTATTTTGTTTTTGACAATTATCTCTATTGTGTAGCATACAACTAAAGAATTGCTGTTTTAGCTAAATTAGCTAAAAATTAAAAATATTTAGGGACACAAAATATTGACATGTACTGAACATTTTCACTGTGACTGTCCACAGTTATTCAATTCCATGCTAGTGTTCATTTGATAACACTGTATCCTAATCCTATGGATTTCATTTTCTTCTGTTTACTAATTTAAATTAATTTGGTTTGTCTAATTATAATTAAAAAATACAAACTTTTATCATCTTAAGTCAGAGAGTTATCAGAAAGTGCTCACAATATGTCTGTTCCATACCCAGGATTCAAATCTTTCTTCTTGAGTCAGTAGTTACTACTGAATGCATTAAAGGATCAAGAAGTAAAAATTAAAGGAATTTAATGTTCAAATATAAGTATTATTGACCTACTGCTCATAAGAGTAATGCTAATCTAATAAAAAATTCCATGAATTTGGATGAGAAAAATGATACAAAAGTAAATGAATCTCAATAACACAAAAAACGAAATAAGCAGAACATTATATTTTGCTGACTTGTCACTGTCAGCAGATTCGGAAAGGATATTATGATTTAATTATTCTATTGAAAATATTAGTTTATGCCTTATAAACAAATTTTTATATTTTACTTTCATTTTGAATTTCTGAAGAGTTGAATGGTTGGCATCACAGAAAAGAGATATTAACTGCTTATTTTTCTTAAATGATCAGACGTTTCATTTCTTACCATAAATAATTAGTGCTTTTGAACAAGTCCGTATAAGATAATGATGTTTGAAAATATCATTCTAATTGACAGTACAATAGAATTTATTTTGGTTCATATACTTATTTGCATAACTATATAATAAATTGGAACTGTTAGAAATTATAAGATATCCACAGGTTAGAAATATGTACTGGCAGGCGCTGCAGCTCACTAGGCTAATCCTCCGCCTGCGGCCCTGGCATCCCAGGTTCTAGTTCCGGTTGGGGCCCAGATTCTGTCCCGGTTGCTCCTCTTTCAGTCCAGCTCTCTGCTGTGTCCCCGTAGGGCAGTGGAGGATGGCCCAAGTGCTTGGGCCCTGTACCCACATGGGAGACCAGGAGGAAGCACCTGGTTCCTGGCTTTGGATCGGTGCAGCGCGCAGGCTATAGCAGCTATCTGGGGGGTGAACCAACGGAAGGAAGACCTTTTCTCTCTGTCTCTCTCTCTCTCACTAACTCTGCCTGTCCAAAAAATAAAAAATGTACTAATACTTTGAATCATTTACTATGAGTCATCCATGAATAGTCTTCAAAAAGTTCATGGAACTGCATATTATGAAAAGCTATGCGTGCATTTCAAAACTTTTTGTACTGAAATAAAATTATCCTTTAATTTCATTATCCACAAACTTTTTGAAGCACTCCCAGGTTTAGATCATGTCACAATGTGTTGTATTTTAAAAGAAAAACAAATGTGTGTCATGTAGGAATACACTTAAAATATCACACTAATAAAAAGAGTATTCCGAGAGAATGGATGATCTCAAAATGCATAGCAGTTTATAACTACTGAAGAAATATGAAATAGGAAAATACTCAAATTTATTTTGAACACATTGAAATGGACCTACTAATCAAAATTTCAGTTTTGTGTTCTGGCTATCTGTTGCTCCCATGAAAAAACATTGATAGTAGACTTAGCTAATTTATGGGTTAACCTAGGTCATTCTCATTAATTTACCTACCAAAAGCTTTAAATCCATTACCAGCACTTCTCTTTGATCATTTCTTAAGTTTGCCCATAAGTTTCTCTGAAAATTGTGAGATTGTCCACCTCCCCCCCTTTTATGATATAATCTTCAATTTTTCACTCACATTGTATGCTCCTTAGGTGTTGATATGTGCTCCAATAAATCATTCCAATATTCCTTAATGGATCAGGATTAAGAGTTCCCAACTTGAACATGCACTTCAGTTGTTGTTTATGTGTATTCCCTGAAGCCTTATGCCAAAGGCAATGTGGAAAAATGGCAGCCTTAAGAATTAATATTTCTCATGTCTTTAGAAATCACTATTAGGAGAATTAGAGAATGACACATACTGGGGGGTGTCACCCATAACAAGAAAAATGCCTACATGTGCCCAGTTAAACCTCACAGATAATACTTTCTGTCTGAGAAAACATAGATAACTCTCGTTGCCAGAAGCTTACTAAAAAAAAAAAAAAAAAAAAAAGGATACGTATCTCAAAATGTGAATATCTCAAAATGTGCTATTGACTAAGAAAAGAATGTGATTGGTGATTTCATCAGACAATGAATATGTATATGGGCAAAATTGCATATTTAAATTAATACTATGGCTGATGAGATTCATTCCATTTGCTGCCTCTCAACCCCTAAGTAAGAAAAGTCCAATGCAAATCTTTTTTTCAAAGATTTATTTTTATTTATTTGAAAGACGAAGTTACAGAGAGAGGTAGAGACAGAGAGAGAGGTCTTCCATCTGCTGGTTCACTCCCCAAATAGCTGCAACGGCCAGAGCTGAGCCGATCCAAATTCTGGAGCCAGGAGCTTTTTCGGGTCTCCCACGAAGGTGCAGGGGCCCAAAGGCTTAGGCCATCTTCTACTGCTTTCCCAGGCCATAGCAGAGAGCTGGATCAGAAATGAAGCAGCGGGACTAGAATCGGCACCGATATGGGATGCTGGCACTTTAGCCTGAGGCCTTAACCCACT
The DNA here is from genome assembly GCF_051225735.1 of Oryctolagus cuniculus. NCBI lineage: Eukaryota > Metazoa > Chordata > Mammalia > Lagomorpha > Leporidae > Oryctolagus > Oryctolagus cuniculus. The sequence goes on from NC_142874.1 coordinate 83,044,137, forward strand.
ATGCCACAGAGCTGGCCTCCCGTGAAATCTTTCATTTCATTCCAAGATATACACCATGATGTTCCAACAGTCTTTTTTTTTTCTGAAAATATTCATGAAAACAAATATAAGGCAAGATAACAGAATGGAGTGGCTGTGGATTTGGGTGTCAAGAGATATCTGTATTCAGATTCCAGCTTTGCAAGATAACTCAGTTCTGTCTTGGTTTGCTCATCTGGAAGGATAATACCTATTCTGCCCATGAAGCTGAGTTTATCTGAGATACTGTAATTACAGTGCTAGCATGCTAGCACAATTCCTATTATTCAAAGAGCATTCATTCCTGTCACAAACACTAATGTCATAAATCAGCAGCTCCAACATTGGGAAAAGTAAAGTAATAAAAAGCAGGTAAGACATGATTTTTCATGTTTCTAATCATCATAGTACTCTTGGGTTTTTGGAATAGCAGAGCACAGATAACAAGAGGTCATCCTATATCTCATTACTCAAGTGGCTCTATGCTTGTCACCGTTAAGGACCATCGGCTCACCTAAGCTATGATTCCCAGAATGGAAGTGTGATGAGGAACCTGGCTTTTGGAATACAGATAACTTTTCCAAACATTACTGACACATCATCTGGTTTTTCACTCTAAGTATACGAGAAGATCATCCTCCAATGGTAGTTCCTTGAATGAGTGGTCACCAGCTTTTTCCTTTCCACATAAGCTGGCAATGCTGTTTTCTAGCCATGAAGTGAAGAGAGAAAATGTAAAAGACTCGGTGTGACCTAGAGTTTTGGAGTATTTCTGATGTTACTAAAGTTTGCATCAAATGGTTATCATGCTAAAATGTATGAAGTCTTTTTAATTATCCCTGCCAAGTTCTTTCCATTTATTAACCATAGACCAAGATTATCTTGAGCATTGCTACTGTCCTGATATGGAATCCAGGGATAGCCCCAGAAGCTATGACAGGGAAAAAGTAGGAGGTAAGTGAGGGTAGGGTCTCTACATCTGCAAATGAGAGTCATGATCGAAACATTACTCATTAATTTGTATTTTTCTGAAATGCATAGCAGTAGAACATTGAAGATAAACTGAAATATTTCTATTTAGTTACAGAATGAGAAAATGATTTTTATTATGATGCTGTGATAGATGCATGTTGTAATTTCTAGCATAACAGCTAAGTGAGTATAAATGTTAGAAATCACTGAAATATTCAATGATTTGTTTTTTTGATCAAAGTCAGCCATGACATGCGGATATGCAAGAGGAAAATGTGGAATGGGTCATTATTTAGGAAAGTTTCTTTTTTTTTTATTTGACAGGTAGAGTTACAGACAGTGAGAGGGAGAAACAGAGAGAAAGGTCTTCCTTCCATTGGTTCACTCCCCAAATGGCGCTGTGCCGATCCGAAGATAGGAGCCAGGTGCTTCCTCCCGGTCTCCCATGCGGGTGCAGGGGCCCAAGCACCTGGGCCATCCCCCACTGCCCTCCAGGGCCACAGCAGAGAGCTGGACTGGAAGAGGAGCAACCGGGACTAGAACCAGTGTTCATATGGGATGCAGGTGGAGGATTAACCAAGTGAGCCACAGCGCCGGCCCCAGGAAAGTTCCTTAACGTAAAATAAGTTGAGCACATAGTTCACCACGAATATAAAAGTGAAAGAATGAGTGTCTGATGTACAACAAGGAATTGTAAAGAAATTAGATTGACTTAAATTATATCTGTCAACAGGAACGTCCATCTAATTTGATGTGTGGAGCAAGGTTATGAAGAATTAAAAGTAAACTTCATTTTTGTAGTTATGATCAAAGAAAAATAAAATATAATCATGAAAGCTATGGAATAGAGAAGAAAAAGCAAATATGCTGTAATTAAATAATTTTGATTCCATTTTATAGTCATAGAAAAAAACTGAACCAAATCTAAAAAAAGAAATAAATACAAGATTGAAAGATACATTGAAAATTGTTTGAGTACCCAGGTTAACCGTAAAAATGGCTACCAGGCCTCTGCTTAAATATCTCCACTGACAGGAAATTCAGCTTACTATCTTCCAACAGTTCTGATGCTCACAACACTCTTTCTTATTTTGCCTCTTGGAAACTTTTGCCCTCTGATGTGATTTAAAGCACAAACATCTCTCCAAACAAAGCAGAACGTCTTTCCCCACAATTCAGGATGTAAGCTTCTCCTCTCTCCTCCCAATTTAGTATTTACCATGCCCCTACCTGAACTTACCAGGTTGTATTGGAATGTTCTGCATATGTTCTATCCTTGTAAGTAGAGCTTGCTTTTGTTGAAGATGGGGAAGACATCAGTAACCAGGTTGTTTGCTGCCTATCCCTGTTACCTATACATACAGAGTACTTAATAGATGCTCAATAAAAAGTTTAAAAAACATAGGAGACAGGAAACATTTTGAATCTTCAAGGTAATCAAGAAATTGTGGCAAACCAAGACAGAGAAAAGATAATGGCAGTTAGAATAAGGAGGTTGAATATCAGTATTAATGATTACAATAATAAGGGCTTGGGTAGTGATAATAAAGGGTACTCACAAAAGTAGAGGTAGAAGCTACAAGTAGTAGCCTCTACCCCAGGATTGAGATAGTGCACCAGAGGAAGGGCTCCTTGATTCCTTTCTTAGGTTTGCAGTCTGGACCTTACATGAGAAAGCATGACCATGCTCTGTGGACGACAGAATTCACTGCAGTGACATGCTGGCAGAACTTGTAGAACATCTACTTCCAGGGATATTGAAGAAAGCTGTCCACAAGGACATGTCTCATCTCAGGCACTCTGACAAAGCCATTCAAGGAGAGGAGGTGATGTTGGAGGCAGCTTCTGGCTTATGGATTTTGTTGGTTAACATGCATTATGGGAGCTATAGACACTAGAAAAGTTGCAGCGCTAAAGGAATCTGAAGATGAAGAGACCAAGCATCCTGTCAAAGCCTTGCTGGATGGGAGGCAGGTAGAAAGAGAGAAAGAGAGAGAAAGACTCCAAAGTGGAGAGCTATAGCTTTACCACCTGCAGTGGCTCTCCAGAACACTGTATTGACAAAGCTCAAGTGTCAAATGACAAAGAGAGAAAGTACTTAAAGACCCATATTCATTTTACAGAGTGGCCAAAAAGGATGCATTTGGGTCCAGCAGACAATACAATGGAAAACAATGGAGTAGACAAATGCATTGCTCTCACCTATGACTCAATGACTGCAATCATTCTGGCACCATGAAACATAACCAGATAGCTAACCAAATTCTTTTACACCATTTAAGTAAATTGGTCATGTATATTACTTCTTCTTGAATGTCTTAACAGTCATAACAGTTTTACTACACAATAACATAGACCTTCATTTCTTCTAAATCCTTCACATTTTGTCCCACCTCTTCATAGTTGTTATCTGGCAGGCAATACAAACAATTCACAGTCACTGAGATTTATATGTCTTGTCAGGATTTACACCACAACCTACAGAATAGTTCCAAAAGCGGGAGTAATTCCATATAGATCAACAAATGGCTGTCTGCTCCCCTGCTCCATGGGCAGTGACAGCAGTTGTTTTCTTACTTTTTTCCATACTTCTCCTGGGAGTCTGGCTTTCCTTTCTGTGGCACCACATTCATACAATCACGAGCTGGTCCAATGAAGCAATTCTTTTTTCTTTGTCTCTCTTCTCTATATCTTGTCATTCTCATCAATATCAGCTTGGTCTTTGGTTTAATCCTCATCCATTTTGTGATTTCTTTAAGTACATATTTTTCTCTATTCTAGAGAGAAAAATATAAAGGTCCTTTTATAAACAGGATCATGACTTCCTTCTCTAGCTTTGATTGAAGATACGCAGGCCGGCGCCGCGGCTCAATAGGCTAGTGCTCCACCTTGCGGCGCCCGCACACCGGGTTCTAGTCCCGGTCGGGGTGCCGGATTCTGTCCCGGTTGCCCCTCTTCCAGGCCAGCTCTCTGCTGTGGCCAGGGAGTGCAGTGGAGGATGGCCCAAGTGTTTGGGCCCTGCAACCCATGGGAGACCAGGAGAAGAACCTGGCTCCTGCCTTCGGATTAGCGCGGTGCACTGGCCACAGCGCGCCAGCCGTGGCGGCAATTGGAGGGTGAACAACTGCAAAAAGGAAGACCTTTCTCTCTGTCTCTCTCTCTCACTATCCACTCTGCCTGTCAAAAAAAAATTAAAAAAAAAGAAGATATGCATAACTGAAGTTTGACTCTTTTAACTCTGAGAGTAATATAGCATGCCCAATATGAAACATAAGGATAGTTGCCTCTTCTTCAAAAACACATTTAGTAATGAGACATCAATTATGGTTTTATAATTTGGTTTAAAATGCTTCAGTACATAGAATTTTATATATGCATATATTCCTGTTTACATCACAGGGACAATTTTTTTTTTTATTTTTTTGACAGGCAGAGTTAGTGAGAGAGAGAGACAGCGAGAAAGGTCTTCCTTCCCATTGGTTCACCCCCTCCCCAAATGGCTGCTACGGCTGGCGTGCTGTACCAATTTGAAGCCAGGAGCCAGGTGCTTCTCCTGGTCTCCAATGTGGGTACAGGGCCCAAGCACTTGGGCCATCCTCCACTGCCCTCCCGGGCCACAGCAGAGAGCTGGACTGGAAGAGGAGCAACCGGGACAGAATCTGGTGCCCCAACCGGGACTAGAACTCAGGGTGCTGGTGCCGCAGGCGGAGGGTTAGCCTAGTGAGCCGTGGTGCTGCCCACAGGGACAATTTTTTCAAAATAATACTTACTTATGTATTTGAAAGTCATAGTTAGAGAGAGAGAGAGAGAGGGAAAAATGGAGAGGGAGAGATATCTTTCATCTGCTGGTTCACTCCAAAAATGGCAACAATGGTCAGGGCTGGGTCAAGCCAAAGCCAAGACCTGGTGTCTCTTCCAGGTCTTCACGTCAGTGCAGGGACCCAAGGACCTAGGTCATCTTCTGTTTTTTCCCAGGTGCATTAGCAGGGAGCTGGATCAGAAGTGGAGCAGCTGGGACTCAAACTGGTACCCATATGGGATGCTGGCCTCACAGGAGATGGCTTTACCCACCATGCCACAACATGGGGACAATTCCTACCAATTGAAGAATCCTGAACAGGATGAAATTTTGGAAAACTCCTATGAAAGAGTACACATTTTAGGAGCAGACATTTGGCACAATATTTAAGATGCCATTTGGGATGCATGCATCTCATACCAGAGTTCCTGGTTTGCATCCTGGATCCTCCATTTCTTATCCAGCTTCCTGCTAATGCACACCCTGGGAGGCCGCAGGTGATGGCTCAAGTTTTTAGGTTTCTTCCATCTGCATGAGAAACCTATAATATATTACAGGTTCTTGGCTTTGGTCTAACGTAGTACTGGTTGTCGCAGGCATTTTGATAGTGATAAAGAGAATGAGAATGATCTCTCTCTCTCTCTCTTTCAAACGCATAAAATACATTTAAAAAATTACAAAAGCTTCAACTGATTATGGTTGTATTTATATTTTAAAAATATTTAAAGAGTTATTTATTTATTTGAAAGAGTTAAAGAGATAGAAGAGATATAGAGAAAGAGAGAGATCCTCCATTCTCTGGTTCACTCCCCCAGTTGGCTGGAATGGCTAGGGCTGAGCCAAGCTGAAGCCAGGAGCCAGGATCTTTATCTGGGTCTCCCATGTGGTTGGTAGGGGCCCAAACATTTGGGCAATGTTCCACTGCTTTTTCTAGGCCATCAGAAGGGAGCTGGATTGGAAATGGAGTAGTCAGGACTTGAAGTGTTGCTCATTCAGGATGCGTGTGTCAAAGGAGGTGACTTTACATGCTACACCACAAGGCCAGATTGTGTTCTTAAAAAGTTATATCACTAAAGTCTTTTCATATAGAATTTGCATTCTTTGAGCCTCACCCAATGCTCAAATCTCAGCAGTCCCTGAAGATAATATTTATTTTGATTCAGGATAGCCAAGCATACTTACTGTAAGATATGTTTTGCTAATCAAATTTGCGCTTCTAATCTAGAGGTCTCAGAGGATAAATGACTTATTCTCTGTTTCACGTTGCTTACAACCCCATGGGCAAGAATCAATTTTCATAGTCTGAATTTTTTTTCATGATTAAGCATCAACAGGAGTAATGAAGATCTGAAAAAGAAACACTCTTTTGCTAACACGTTATAACATAAAGAGTTATGTTTAAGACACTCCCTCTAAGAAAGCATCCCACTATACAGGAGATGCCTCATGCATTACGCATTCCATAAATATTTTCCTACAGTGTAATTTAAATATATTTAATATAATTGTTTTTATTTATAGCGATTGAGGAGCAAAATGCATTTCCTCCTAATTTGGGCATTCTCCTATTAATCATGTGGTTTTATTTACTGATTGGAAGAACCATTATTAAATTATGGATGATCTAGTGTATTTTAGAACTCTATCGAGTTCTAATGTTCAAATTGATGTAGTCATGATGTCAGATTATTTTTAAAACACCAAGAGCTTTATTGGTATTTGACAAAATTTATTTAGTGAATGTTTGAACTAATCAAAGATAATGTCTACAAAATCTGTTCCACTTGCCAATAATATTCTGTAAAGTTAAATGCTTATAATATCTTAGGCCAACACAATTAAACAATGGTAACTGGTTCTCCCTTTGTATTCACTTTTGCAAAGTCTTTAAAAAGGTCTACATTTTAATATCTATGAATGAAGCATAGCTTTTGATTATGCAGTGTTGATTTCTATTACAATTACTTTAGCTTCATATGATTTGTTTTATTTCATTTTGGTCTTCATTGCGATGTTTTTATATGGTTTCTTACAGTGGTTTGTCTCTTTCAATTTATTAATGATTTTCTAATTTTGACATCTCTCCATTCTTTTTCTTTCTCTGCTGCTTTTAAAGTTTATTGAAAGTAAAGCAATTCTGTGGTCCTCAGCTATTTCTAATGCCTCTGCTTATTTCTAGATGTTCATTTTGGCTGTTAAATTGCATTATATTGCTCTAGGACAGATAATTTTTCTTTGGTGACACTGAATAAGATTCTCTCAGACATATTTTGTTTATTTTTTCAGCTGTTCTTTCATAATAATTTTAATAAAAAGTCTGAAACAGTCCCAAACCAAGGAGGCAGCTGACCTAAGCAGAGAACAATAGTGGGCCAAAAATGCTTTTGAGTGATCTCTCCAATGGTGCTGTCACTGGAAGGGCTTTCATTTCAGCCAAAAGACAGTGATAAACTAGGAGCACTGTGGCTGTGAACTCCCTCTGGATAATGCTTCATGACATATGGAAAATGTTTCCTGACTTATGAAAACTAATATCAGGACAGAATTTACTAAAATCCTTGGGCCACTGGAGTGAGTGAAGCATTAACACAATTCTTAAATGTAGTCTTTAAGTCATAAATATACTACCAATGAAAGAAATATTATTACTTCACCTTTTCTGAGTTTGAAGATCCTGTTGGGAAAATAAAGATGCAATCATATCCCTCATAGTTAATTTGAAAATGTTTAATTAAATAATTTGAAATTAATAATTTCTTAGAAAATAATCACATGTACTTAAATAATAATAAATTTAATATTTTTATTTTTATGCAATAAATGAAAAGCTTCAATATGGCTGCCTTGTTACTTAATTGTACCATGTTTTAAAATAAATGTCACAAGTAAAAATGCAATGGTTATTTGAGTTGACAAATGCTATACCAACAGGTGTGGCTAAAATCAGGATAATTAGCAAGATATCAGCTAGTAAATCATGAAAATTCCACAGATCACGTTTCAGAAATTTAAGGTAGCTGCCATTCGATAGCCACAGGCCCCTTACTTAGTCCAGAGGCAGTCATTGGTCAGAGCTCTTCCTCAGTAAGGAAAATTGACTTGTAGAGAAGCAAAACTAAAGTCAAATTTGTTTCGTAAGTTTGAAAATACAGACTTTTTCACTAACTTAATCAATTGTCATCACTATAACAAATTTTCTGGTGAATTTGCCCAGAACTGTTAGGATTTTAGCTCACAATTCTCTGAGAATGATGATACAAATATTGTTTTATCTGCAAAATAAAGGAGGACAATCATAAGAAATTTGAATAAACCTCCAAAGCTTTATTAAGCATTCAGACGTTTTTATTTTTCATTTTACTGCATACTTCTGTTTTCTTTTAAATTAAATGAATAAATTTATTTTATTCATTTTAAATGCAGACAGAGAGAGGGAGATATGGAGGGAGGAGAGGTGAGAGGGAGGAAGAGAGAGAGAGAGAGAGAGACTTTCTTCAGCTGGCTCATTTCCAAATGCTCACAGTAACCAGGGCTGGGTCACGGTGAAACCAGGAGCCAGCAACTCAATCCAGGTCTCCTCTGTGGGTGTCAGGGAACCAACCACATGAGCCATCATCACTTTCTCCCAGGATATGCATCAACAGGAAGGTGGAATCCTGAGCAGAGCCAGGACTCTAATCCAGAGTTCTGGGCATCCCAAGAGGTGTCTTGACTGCTGTGCCGAACATTTGCCCCTCTTCTGGTTATTTGTACCTTTATTTTATGTATTTCCTCAGATTACAACCTTCATCAACATTGGCAATGAAAACATTTTTTTTTGTAAGATTTCTTTAGTTATTTGAGAGGCAGAGTTACAGAGAGAAAGAAGCAGAGGCAGAGGCAGAGAGACAGAGAGGTTTTGCATCTGCTGGTTCACCTCCCAGATGGCTGCAACGGCTGGAGCTGAGCCGATTCGAAGCCAGGAACCAGGAGCAGCTTCCAGGTCTCCCCAGTGGGTGCGGGAGTTTGGGTCATCTTCTACTGCTTTCCCAGGCCATAGCAGAAAGCTTGATCAGAAGTAGAGCAGCCAGGAAGCAAATTGGTGCCCATAGGGGATGCTGGCACTGCAGGCAGCTGCTTTACCCTCTGTTCCACAGAACTGGTCCCTCCAATTCCAGGTCTCCCATGCGAATACAGGGGCCCATGGACTTGGGCCATCATCCACTGCTTTCCCAGGCCATAATAGAGAATTGGATTGGAAGAGGAGCAGCAGGAACTTGAACCAGTGCCCATATTGGATGTCAAATGGAGTTTTTGGGGAAGCATTAGAGTACCTTATTGGCACAGTAAAAGTTGCTATGGGAGTGAAATATGAGAAATTTTCATGCTACTAAAGGAAATGTAGGAAAAAAGAATACTGCATTTTTTAAAGAAAAACAAAATGATATATTCATAATAGTATTCTAATGGGAGAATCTATGACTCCAATTAATTTTTTAATAGACGTTTGAAAACCATGGTCTTCTATTCTATGATTCCAAATGCTATACAGTCAGGTAGTTTGATACTTCAACTTAAGACTGAGTGTGTTTGTCATCATGAATCTGGTGTTTCTTTTAGCCTACATTTTTGGAGTTTCAGCAGCCAATTAATGTGAAACACAAAATACCATAATTTATTTAGTGCTTGAAATAACTCTTAGGAGAGGGCATGGTGGCACAGTGGGTTAAGCTGCCGCTTCAGACACCCTCATTTCATATGGGTCTGTCTGCTTCATTCCTGGCTGCTCTGCATTTCTGATCCAGTTTCCTGCTGATGCACTTGGGAAGTCAATGGAAGATGGACAAGTACCTGGGTTCCTGCCATGGCAATGGGAGACCCAGATAGAGTTCCTGGATTTTCCTTCAACCTGGCCCATTTTTGGCCATTACAGCCATTTGTGGGGTGAATTAGCTGATGGAAGATCTTATGGCTCTTGATACTTATAGAAATTATCGTTTCATAGTTAATAGCTTTCAGAATAAGAGAACTGAGGTACTGAGATGTCACAGAGCATTGTCTCGAGTCTTGTAGTTTGTCTATAGCAGAGCAGACTCCTCCTACTTCGTCCGCTACAAAGCTTCCTTAAATACTGAGTCATATCCTGTGCCATGGAATTAGAAGGCTGCCATTGATTCACACGCTCATCTTTTCTAAACAGTTCAAATCAAATTTCCCTCTCTTATTCTTTTTCTCCTTTCTGTTACTATTTCACCAAGTGAATGTTCTATCAGCTAAGTCATTTAAACTAAAACTACACTTACTTTTAAAGTGGAAAAGTGGGGATAGAGATATGTAAAATATTTCTTTAAGATCAGAGAGCAAATTGATAAGAAAACTAGAACTAAAATAGGTCTTTTACTCTTTTCTTTTGTAGTTTTCCATTGAAGCATCTTACTTTTTCCTCTTATAAGACATATTACACAAAAGTGAAGACATTGTTTTTAAAGGAATTGTTATACATCATCCTTGGGAAGATAAAATATATAAAGAAAACTTCAAGGAAATAATCACTCTTTTGCATCACTTAAAAATCAGAGTTTGAGATTGGTTTAAATTTATAGTTAAGACATCTCCAGGACCACACACAATCTGCCATACGTTCCACATAACAGATTGTTAATCAATGCTTGTAGCGTAAATACATACATGAATGAGTCTAGTAATAAAAAATGATATTTACATAAAATAAAATAAATTGTCATGTGTAAAAGAACTTAGTCATTTGTGTACAATGCACAGCAGGCAATATATTAGTGACTCTGAATAAGAGTACTCACAAGTAGAAAGCCAATTCTTTCCAAGAATGTAAATTCTGCAATTCAGGTAAGCACAGATTTCCTGGCAGTGGTAATAGGCACAGGGGAAAATACTTAAGGTAGTAAGTAGTTCACTAGGAAGAGACCCAAAGGGCAAGGAAAACTGAAATGCAAATGTGTGCTCCATAGATTCACATACATTTAGTGTGATTCTTTTAATTAACTAAAAAGAGTGTAAAGGAAGTTTTGAAAATATAAGTGGTAGCATAGTTTGTGGCAGGTGCAGGATACTGGCATACAGCAGGCATGTCTGTCTTCTGGGGTACATGGCTGGAATCCAATGCCTGGAAGAACTTAGGTTGCCAATGAGGGAGGGCTTATCAATTTGAAGGTTGCACTTGGAAAAGATTTTTAAGACGGGACAGAAAGAACATCATCCCACTGCTTCTGCGGTTGCTGCTAACAAGAACAACTTTAGAGACCTTGCATTTTGTTTCCTTTTGTTTTGCCTGAGCATTTGAAAAATGGTCATTATCTCTGAGAATGTTGAGAAGCATTTGCAGCAAGGTTGACAGGGACTTGTGGAGCCCTGGAGAGCGGCTAAGGCAGGGCACTCCTGAACACAGCAGTTGCCCTGGTAGCCTCCCTGTCCTGTAACTTCCTGGCTAGTGTCGTGGTGCTGGGATCCTGGAGTCTCTCCTAGGCCCTGACAAAATTCCACTCCTCTAGTTGCTGTGGGCACCTAGCTTCCTGTATCAAGTCCGTTTCCTTTCTAAGCAGCTTCAGTTGTTTATATTGTATAGCAGAACTGAACAAAAGTTTGATCACATGGTTTTATGAAAGTAAGAAATGAATCTGTCAGCTTTTAAAGGAAATTTTGATTTATACATTTTGATATTTCCTAAGAACTTTACAATATGGGCCATTTGTATAGCTCAAACTATGGACTTCTTGAGGAAAACAGTGGGGTTTTATTTATTCCTCCTCTACCCCATTTTATGTGGCATCTAACATTTAATAACAGTTTGTCAAGAAACAACTGTTGATTGAATAAAATCAGTCAATAAAATCCCATATCATAGTGGCAGTTCAAATCCCATTTTGTCCACTTCCAAATCAGCTTCCTTTTCATGAGCCTGGGAAGGCAGCTGAAGTTAGTCTAAGTACTTGAGTCCCTGCCATCCATGTGGAAGACCAGGATGGAGTTCCTGGCTTCTGGCTTTTGCCTGGCTTAGCCCTTGCTGTTGTGGCCATTTGGGGGTGGACCAGCAGATGGAAGATCCCTGTTTCCCTCTCTCTCTCTCTTCCCCACTGACCCCATGCTCTGCTTTTCAAATGAATAAACCTTTAAAAAACATGAAGATACATTTGATGCAAATTAACCATGAGATTATCTAGCTTTTTTACTTTAATGCTGACATTGACAGTTTTTGCCTCTAAAATTTTGGGCATTTTGTGCAACAAATTGACTAATCAGTTCTGTTGCTTCAAATTGTCAGAGATAAACACTAAGCAACAATGATTTCCACAGTAACCAAGGAAGTCATTGCAGTCAGGCCAAAATGGAGATTAAAGAAAATTCAATAGGAGAGTGAAAATTTTAAGACATGTGTGTTAATTTACACATAGTTACATTTAACTTCCAAGAGCATTTGATAATGACTACAATGTATTTCATGAAAATAATGGGAAAGCTGGTGGCATTTCATCTTCTACAATTCTCCGTATTAACAAAATTAATTTTTATTTTGATTATTTGATCAAATTTTATCTAAATTTTATTTTTATTAAATTTAATTTAAAAAATTAAACAGTAAAACTGTTTAACAGATTCAAATTTTTTCCTTATTTTATACATCTAAAATAAGGAGGTTCTAACTTACTGCTAAATAGCCTGAGTAAATTACAGACTCCTGAGGACAATTATTAGCAATTATATCTATTATTTCCTTTACTATGTTCGTCACATAAATAAACTATAGACTAAAACAACAGAAAGCATGCTGTGGAGCAAGGATCATGTTACACTGAATGTAGCATGATGCTCATCATGGATGACAAAGAAGTCATTTTCTATAGGAAATGCGCATCTATACATGACCCAAGTTATGAATTTAAATTATGTTATAAATTATATCTACAAAATAATAATTTGGGATTCAACTCTTTAAGAATTTACTCATAAGGAAAGTAATATGAATAAAAGAAGAACATTCCATGCTTTCAGTGAGAAATGGGCCCCCAAAAAACTCCAAGATGTACTTTTTCTGTTCAATGCTCTCCCATTATTTTCCACAAAAGCCTGCAATGACACCTTGGATGGCTTCACCATTTTTTCTCACATAACTATCAGCAGCAATAAAGCCAGGCCTCAGGTGGAGGCTTCATACTTGCTCTGCTAATTATGGTGGGCTAAAGAAGTCAAAGGTGTGAAAGTCCCTACTAGTTGGTGTTTGTCTTCTATGGTCTGGGTTCTAGGTTCATTGCAGTTTGTTAGATGGGAGGACAATGTGTTGAGGGAAATATGTGGGCACTTTGTAGAAAAGCATCAGGGACAATAATAGGAAGGGAATTTTTTTTTTAACTTTTATTTAATGAATATAAATTTCCAAAGTACGGCTTATGGATTACAATGGCTTCCCCCCCATAACGTCCCTCCCACCCGCAGCCCTCCCCTTTCCCACTCCCTCTCCCCTTCCATTCACATGAGGATTCATTTTCGATTCTCTTTATATACAGAAGATCAGTTTAGCATACATTAAGTAAAGATTTCAACAGTTTGCTCCCACACAGAAACATAAAGTGAAAAATAATAGATGATTTTTAAAATGATGATGAAATCAGATCAGACCTGTTGTCATGTTTAATCCCAGTGAGAGTCAAGTTGGGAATTGATAATTTCTTCTTCTTCTTCTTTTTTTTTTTTTTTTTTTTTTTTTTTTTTACAGAAGATCAGTTTAGTATACATTAAGTAAAGATTTCAACAGTTTACACCCCCATAGAAACACAAAGTGAAATATACTGTTTGAGTACTCGTTATAGCATTAAGTCTCAATGTACAGCACATTAAGGACAGAGATCCTACATGAGGAGTAAGTGCACAGTGACTCCTGTTGTTGACTTTACAAATTGACACTCCTGTTTATGGCATCAGTAATCTCCCTATGCACCAGTCATGAGTTTCCAAGGCTATGGAAGCCCCTTGAGTTCTCCGACTCTTATCTTGTTTAGACAAGGTCATAGTCAAAGTGGAGGTTCTCTCCTCCCTTCAGAGAAAGGTACCTCCTTCTTTGAAGACCTGTTCTTTCCACTGGGATCTCACTCACAGAGATCTTTCATGTAGGTTTGTGGTTTTTTTTTTTTTTTTTTTTTTTTTTTTTTGCCAGCGTGTCTTGGCTTTCCATGCCTGAAATACTCTCATGGGCTTTTCAGCCAGATTGGAATGCCTTTAGGGCTGATTCTGAGGCCAGAGTGCTGTTTAGGACATCCGCCATTCTATGAGTCTGCTGAGTATCTCGCTTCCCATGCTGGATCACTCTCCCCTTTATTTATTCTATCAGTTAGTATTAGCAGGTACTAGACTTGTTTATGTGCTCCCTTTGACTCTTAGTCCTTTCATTATGATCAATTGTGAACTGAGATTGATCACTTGGACTAGTGAGATGGCATTGGTACATGCCACCTTGATGGGAAGGGAATTTTAAATACCTCTGCTTATTGATGTTTCTGACAGGTTGAGACAACATGAACAGGCAATCACATGGAGAATGTGTATGCATTCAGATAGTCAAGTACATTGATTGTGTATTTGCTTATTCATTGGTGAGATTATTTGATGAGTCTCAATTTTTATTGTTCTATCAGTTATATTGCTTAGCTTTTCCTTCAGCATCTCCAGCCCATATAGCATATTACTATTCATACATCATAGTATGGTTCATATTAATAAAAATTTTACACCATGGCACATTGAACATGATATGAGCTGGCTAATCTAGTGAATCAGTAGAAGGTTTTGATTCATGGAGTGATGAACTGATTCCTAGATTATTGTTAATAGCCCAGAATTTCTCTCTAAATGGAGAAAACATCAGATTAACAATGTAATAATAAGTATACATATCAAGACTAGGGAAGAGAAAGAGCAGTGAGGATGACTCAGTAATTTAGCCTAGTGCCAGAAAACTGAATTACTATGTAAGAGACAGTTCTATATCCACAGATAATAAATAAAATATGAAATTATTGAGATGCAGTACAGAAGGAAATATCCCAAAACACCAGACTCTTGCAGAATAGCTATAATTGCATGCCAAATGACTACTGATTGTTAGGACGATAGTTGAATTCAGTACCAGTATTTGAAAAGATAAAAATGTCATTTACTTTGTCTATACCATGTCATAATGTCTCTTTGTCAGTTTCCCGTTAATTGTACTAGTGATAAACGCCTTCTTAAACTACTGCCTTACTAAGCTGTTCCTTATAAACATGTTATATAGGAAAAGAAAAGTCTTGATGTTATGCCAGCATCTTAAAAATTTCACGGTTGTTTTGGTTTGGTTTGGTTTGGTTTGGTTCACACATGTTCATGGAATCTGCTACTTTATTATCCATGTTTGTTATAATATGAAAATGCCCATGAATAAACTTAAAACATCCTCTCTTATATCTTTAGTGTTTATAGTATGCTTCAATTCTAGGTTAACACAAAGTTAAGATTTTTTTAGTAGGGAGTCCAGGTCTTAGAGCAAGCCTTCCTGTTTGTCAGATATGAACACTTTATTTTCCCAAGTTAGATGGAATGCTGTTCACAAGATTCAGTCACCAAGTAGCCTTTTTGCAAAAGGTTTGAACTGTCTATATAACTTCTCTCTTGTGAATTGCAACATTTGTTGTTAACACCGCACATGCAGTTTATATATACACTTGTTAGCCAGAGTTCAGCAAAAGGAGGGAAAAAAGAGAACGCTTTAAATGAGTGATTTTCAGGTCCCTACTTTCTTCAAAAAGCAATACGAGGAGGGATACCAGCCTCTTGGTGAGATTGTATTATGATCTAGTGACCCTGAAAATAGGGTCAGAAGGAGGTCTCCCTGCTAACTGGAAAACTAATCAATATAATTCAATTTAAGGACTGGTGGCCCCAAATCACGTAACTTCTCTCCTTTTCTGCTCCTCTTCACCATCAACCCTGAAACCACAGACTTTGCCACCTCATGGTTTTCTCTCACTGCTCATACACCCATGGTTCTGCATTAACACAAGAGCGAATAAAAATGATGAATTATTAGTTTCATGTATAAAAACCAAGAACTTTTAGTTGAACATCACTTTCATATTCAACTTGTTCGATGTGGGATTATTTGTTTGAAATGAGATTTAATTGATTTCAGTTGAAGCAATGACCTGGGGAAGTGGCTTTTGTATCTGTTAAGATGAATGTATTGGATCATGTTTTTCCTTATAGATGCATTTTATTGTTTACACAAAAAACTCAATTACTTACTATGTAATAGGTTAGGAAAGGAACTTCTCTGTTGTCTGGTCTGCATTTGATTCAGATCAGGTACAGTTACTGAGACGGGGAGCATGACAAAGGGTAAAAGGTCACTGGTGACTAATTTTCTGAAAACTATCAGCTTGTGTAAGTAATAGAACATTTATTGCCTTTCGATGTTGTCCCAGCAATGAGCTAGAAAATCCATAAGAATTCCCAGCTCTAGCCTTTATTAAGGCATAGCTCTGGATTAGTTTAATGTGCAATTTAAAGTCACTACCTGCCAATACGTTGCTTACTTTTCTTAACTAGGGCCATTTTCCACCTTTTCCTTCTACTCCCAATCAAGTTGTCAAAGAGTGCGCTTGAGAGAGAGAGAAAGTGGTATGCTTTCCTTAATCTTTTAGATTAAGAGTGGGTCTTTTCCCAAGTTAAGTTTTATGTTTGTTTCTTATGTAGTGCAGATCCCGTTAAAACTGCCAATTCCCAGTGAAGCTCTTAATTTTCACAATATATTCATTAAAATGCAAACGATTAGGCTCATTCCCTTGTGCCAATCAACTTCCTGCTCAGGTGTGCTTGGCCATAATATTCCAGTGTTTGTGAGAACACCAGGGATCCATGGGCTATTTTATTGAATATTCTAGAAACATAATTTTAATGGCAAAATAACTTTTAGACTTAACCTGTTTTTCAAGTTCTTAGAAAAGAATAAATGCGAACACGACATCACTCTCCAATAAGCAGGCAAAGAGGGCTTTTACATTATTTGATGCTGAGCATCCTCTGTGTTCTTTTCCTGAATCTTAGGCAACCTCATGCAATAGCCCAGGTGAAGGAGAATATTTTATGGATGAGGAAACTGTGACTTACAAGTTTAGGGCACTAATCAAAGTCACAGACATGAAAGAACTTGTTAGTTTTACTAAATACCAAATATCCCTAACTTGTTTTACTAATTCTACACTGCCTGCTACATGCATGTTGTGAGACAGACGCTCCGTTGGAGCTCCTGATGATGTATCTTGTTTGGGATGGACTGGGTCATTTTAAACCTTGAAATATGTTTCAAAATGCTAATCCACATTTCATGTATTTAAACCAACGCTATTTTCCACAAATAATTTGGGTAAATAATTTCAAAGGGTATTTTAATCCAAATTTATAGAAAGTAAAAAGAAATTTACATAAATGGAGAGTTTATAAAGGAAGTTTGTTTTCTTTGATCCTTAATCCCGGGAAATGAAAATCAAAGTGTTAACTGAAAAAGAAAAAAAAAATCAGTCATGTTGGTCTGTCTGCTGTTCTTTTCCTGGCAAGCATTATTGTTAAATATTGTTAAAATAGTATTTCTCGGTTAGATTATGATTCTGATGTTTGCTTTGTCTTCATCATGGAAATAATGGAGGAATAGGAATTTGGTTTTAATCATGTTGTTATCCTTGTTACCTTCCACAATAACTAGACACGAAAGGCTTCAACAATGTTTGTAATTATATGTAATGGCCCCAGACACATGATCTCCCACCAAAATCCACATCAATTTTGAAATTATAAAACAGGATCCTGGGGCCGGAACTGTGGCGTAGTGAGTAAGGCTGCATCCCATATGGGCTCTGATTCGGAACCCGGCTGCTCCACTTCCCATCCAGCTCTCTGCTGTGGCCTGGGAAAGCAGTAGAAGATGGCCCAGGTCCTTGGGCCCCTGCACCCACGTAGGACACCTTGGGGAAGCTCCTGGCTTCGGATCGGCACAGCTCTGGCCGTTGCGGCCAATTGATGAATGAACCAGTGGATGAAAGACCTCTCTCTCTCTCTGCCTCTCCTTCTTTCTCTGTGTAACTATGACTTTCAAATAAATAAATGAATCTTTAAAAAAAAAGACTAGCAGGATATTGGGGCCAGCATTGTAGCATAGTAGGTAAAGCCACTGGCTGAGGTGCCAGAACCCCATATGGGTGCTTGTTCGATTCCCTGCTGCTCCATTTGTGATTCAGCTTCCTGTTAACAGCCTGGGAAAGCAGCAGAAGATGGCCTAAGTGTCCTGCCACCCCCGTGGGAAACCATGAAGAAGTTCCTGGCTCTTGTCTTTAGCTTGGCCCAGCCCCAGCCATTGTGGCCATTTCAGGAGTGAACCAGCAGATGGAAGATGTCTTTCTGTCTCTCCTTCTCTCTCTCTGTAACTCTTTCAAATAAACAAATAAATCTTTACTTAAATAAAAAGTACACTAAGAACAAAGTTATGCTTCCTTCAGTTTTGGCTGAAATGCCAAAAATGGATCAAAGGTATCAAATCAAAACAAATCTCATGTACAGAATATTAAAAGAAATGATTTAAAACTATCTTGAGTACTTCAATCCTGATGATGACCTTCTCCCTGGGATGACTCCGAGAGCTTGAAAAGTATTCTCTGCTATTGTAGAAGACTTAGACTTACTCCAGCAAGAGATTGAAGCAGACAACATATGTAGGATAGAGGGGAGATATTAGGATTGTTCTCTCCTCCAAATTTTGTTATGGCAAGGGATGTGTGAGTGTTTTCTTTCCTAGATGTACAAACTCACAAATAAGATAAAATAAAGAACATTTTACAAAGAGCTGAGGAAGGAGTCACAAGTGGCCACCAACAACGAAAATGCATCTTCTGGTCTTAAGATAACAACACAAATATCCAAGGAGAGGCCATACCAAAAATTGCATCTCAGGACAAGGAATCATCTTCAAATAGCTGCCTGGTCCAGAGCGAACACAGCAGTGGGGCACCCTCTCACCTCACTTCTCTTGCCTCTGACCTCAGAAACAGCCAGCAGCAGGGGACTAGAGGAGAAGGAAAATCTAAAGACAAAGATGCTAACACCATCTTGCTCCGCTTCAGAGTTTTAGTCCAAAGCAAGCCTGGTTTGGGGGAAAGAGAAGATTTAATATTTAATTAGTTTTGGCATTTTGGTTAATATATTGGACTAAATAAACCAATTATTGGATGAGAGAGTATTTGTGAACCAACATAAAGACAATACCATCTGACATCTTGGCACCAGAGATTGCAAGCAGGACCAACAGAAGACTAAGCCCTCCGGACTCATAATTCTAGGGGCTCAATTGATATTAGAATATTGTCCTTGTTTGACTACTCTCTCAGAGACCACATCAACCAAGGCTAAAACAAAATCAATGTGCTTTTCTCTTATACTATCCAGAAGGAAAGCAGTTCATGTGGGAACCAGGCACTAAAAGGCAATGGAAAGTTGTATAAAAAGAAGTAGGGATATTGGGGTTATAGGAAAAGTAACAAATCCTTTTAGTTCTTTGATGGGTTAATTTACTAAACCTTGCATCTTCTAGGCTATTTTATGATGAATTGGCAGTGCAGAGGAGTCTCTGAGTAGGGAAACTACTCTATATGGCACAACAATGATGGATTCATCCAACTGTACATCTGTAAAATCCATAGGATGAACCCTAATGTTAACTATTGACCCCAGGTGATATGATGTGTCTATTTTGGTTCATCAGTTGTAACAAATGTGCCATCCTGGTGGGGCATGAAGATTGGTAAGAAAGTAAGTGGAAACTCTGCATCTTCATCTCAGTTTTGCTGATTTGTACTTTCTAGAATTTCTCCACAGATTCAATTTTAATACTTCTAATATTTTTATATTAGAAAAGCCTTCTTTGTGCTAACCACAAATGTTGGAGGGATTGAAAATACATAGGTTCATTGCACAATAGTAATGCATTAAATGTGGGCTAGCAGCAAATTTACTCTTCTTAAATTATGTCTAGATGAAACATGCAATATAACAAAACAGGGTACATTTGTTTTCGACTTCACAACTGTTTAGACTGGTTTTTACCAGAAGATTCACTTTAGTCCACATCTAATCACTAGGATTTTCAAAAAAATTCAGTGAAATCACGTCTCAGTGCTTAAACTTCAGACTTGTCCAGGATGCATTTAAATAATATTTTAAAATAAATTATTCAATAATCATACCTCATAGATATTTTTAATTAAGACTCTAAGATTACTTGTCTTTATACTCAGTTTTGAAGGATGAAAAAGTAAAAATTGTAAGACAGGATGGATTCTTTAAGTATCTTTCCATGAACTCCAAATCAATAAGTTTCTAGTTATTTTTCTCCCAGTCAAATTCAACATTCTTCCTGAATTTGTAAACATCCTCTCTAAATCTATTTCTTTTCCAGGATTCCCCTTACAGTTGACGACTCCTCCATTAATGCAATTTTATGTGCTTGAGACCTGATAGTCATCTTTGACAACTTCATGTTTTCATTAAATTTTTATTCCAAGTTTATCAACAAATGGTTTATTCCAAGTTTATCAACAAATGATTTAACTTTGGGACATCTCTTGAATTCTTTAGCCTTACCTCTCTTCCTGTTTTTCCTGCCTTGGTGCAATAAGTTTCAGCTTCATCCTGGTTTACCAAAATCCCTTATAATGATTCTTCACAATTTCATTGATATGATTTTTTTCAGAGCACATTTTAATGTTATTTCATTTAAACTTCTTAATGGCTCCCTTCTGATTTTTGTAACGTCTAGATTTCTAACAGAGCCTACAAGGCCTTGAATGCTAACTTCTGCCTATTGCTCCCAGAGTATCTTCCACCAAATTCCCTCTTGCTCCTGGTATAGATAATGTATTGGTTTTCACATGCCAAGGTCTTTGGGCTTAGGGCCTTTTCAAATGTTATTTCTACCTCTAGGAAGCTCTATTTCTTCCTATGCCTCCTATAAACTTCCTTGTATCTTCTTAATTGCTACTCATTCTTATTATCATGACTCAGGCACTACTTTCCTAGTAATGCCTTTCTAACCTCTCTATACTAGGCCAGTTTTCTCTATTATACTCTCTAAATGCACTATGACTCTTTTCTTCTATTACTGTTTTCAAATTATACATATTTACATGACTTTTTCACTTATATCAGTTTATATTTTTTCATTGCCAATATATCTCAGTGGCTTAGTTATGTGTCTCTTGTTTAGTAGGAACTTGAAAGAAAGCAATATGTCCAAATTTTCTGATTATTTTTGGTTGAGTATGAGATAATGTGGTCTTCTAAATGTAATATGTATTTCAGGAATTTGTGTAGATTTTGTTTATAGAAATACTTCCTTGCTTGAATGAAGAAATAGAGCACACATTGGTATTAGAATGAAATGGAATAAAAATTGATATTAAGAGGGCTGGTCACATGAGTAAAAAGCTTTGATTACAACTTACTCACCTTCTCAGGACTATATTAGATGATGGTAAGGGGTAATATATTCAGGTACCACCAACATTTCATTTCTGACTTTGATATTTGCTGCAAGATATTACTTGAAGTATTGCAAAACAATCTAAATTCCACAGAAGACAGAAATTATTTACTGGTCATGTTTATATTTAAAATATGGGAGAATTTTGGTCAGTTGGAGTAAGGGAGCATGTTTGGAGCACACTGAGAAAGGTAGAGAGTCACTGATCAGAGCACAAAGGCAGGAGGGGCAAGGCCACATTTTGTCCAAAGATCCTAGAAATCCACTGACAATTTTAAAGTCAGAAAGCTTCATAATAAAAGTTTTAAAAGATCTTCGCTTGCTCTGTGATAATAAAAATAATTAATTCAAGGAAGCACATTGAGTGGCCTTTCTGGTAATGAAGGTGAAAGAAAATGGTGGCTAGGGAGGCACAGGTGGAACTGGGAAGAAGATATTAAGAAAGAATCACAGATTTCTAATGTGAGCAAGTGAGTAATTTAAGCAACTGATTCCATTTGCTACAATGAAGCACACTAGAAGAGAATTGGGATGTGGGCAAATCCAGAGCAGATTTGGTGAGAAGATGCCTGTTAGACCTATAAGTGTCTATGTGGGCAGGAAGTATAAGAGACCAACTAAGAGTTAAAGAAAAGGGAAGTAGCATCTGCATTGGAACTGATCCAGAGTAATGGGATCCCAAAGGACAGTGGCAAGGAGTTGCCAAAGCATTGGGAAGAGGGTAAGAAAGTGGCACCAGAGAGGAAGAATGCTTGGAAAATGCTGTTGAGTAAAAAGGAACTTTTTTTTTTCACTTTTAAAATCAGAATTGTTTTCAATGGAATGGCAACATTTGGAAATATTGGTCAATTATTTTCAGAAAGATGAACTGAGTATTCCAAGCACAAACTCTAAAGGGTGGTTTTAAAATTTTCAGCTGATATGCTGTATTCAGTTTGTAATCTGTTTTCTTCGCCATTTAATTTTTAAAAATATAGTTTCCATAGTTAAAATTCATATCTCACACAAAATACACTTAAAAAAGTCACAGTATCTGATAACAAGGGGTCTATATTTCTGCAAGGCAACAATGAGTTGGAGCTAAATAGCTCTCTGCTAACTACACCTACAAGTTTGCCTCTAATTTATCACAGTCCTGACCACTCCCTGTTGTTTACTCCCATATACTTCATTGCACCCACCTGTCTTAAGGATATTTTCATTTTTCACTGTGGCAAGCTCCCGGTGGGAGGAAGTATCTGTAATCCTTTCTTATGCTCTGAAATGCCTAACAGGATATTGTACAGAGTTTTATAAAATTGAGACACTTCAATAAACTTATCTAAAAAACTTAAATAAAACGTTGAGGAAAACTGAGTACAAAGAAGCTTTACAATTGAATAAATATTTGAGCAACCCTTTCGTCTCTTATGGGGTGCTCCATCTATGACATTTGAGTTATATATCTTATTTATTCATTACTTCTATCTGACTTCACGTCTCATATGGTTTATTATTAAAATAATTTCTGCTTTTAAATTATTCCTAAGTTTTAAATTTGTCATTGGTATACATTGTGGATAAACAATGCCTCCATTTATTGTATTAAATTCTTGTGCCTTGTTATCCTAACCACAATAGGCACATATTTAGTTACTTGAAGGTGTGCCAAGAAATATGGGGAAAACTTAGTTATTTTAATGGACAGGTGTAATCCTGCCTGTTTACTGGCACCATTTACTTTCCAAATTTCCCGTTGAAATTAAGCAAGCAGAACCAGTGCATCTAGTTAAAATATTACACATTAGTAATGAAGATCAATTGTTCCAGAAATGCTGGAAGCAGCAGTTATCAACAAAGGGAAAATAGTTTTATACCTTATATAATAAGAATAACATTTATGGAAGACCTAGAATGTCTCTATATAATGTCTTATATAATAACATTTATGGAAGACCTAGAATGTGAAAAATCAAAGCTTAAAATTTACAAGAAAAAATAAATTCCTATATTTATATTAAAAAAGGATTTCTTCAATAAGACAAAATATACTCATAATGGAAAAGATCAACACAATTGACTCCTTTTAAATTGAAATCGTCCTTTGAGAAATCTCAAAAATAAAGTTAAACAGAAATGACATTTTTATCCAATCAATCAATGAAGCATTAACATCCAGAATATGTAAATAGTCCCTATAAAAATTACATGATTTATTGAAAAATGAACAAAAAACACAAACAGGCAACTCAACTTAGGATAATCCTAATCGACTAATAAATGTATAAACCAAATTCTTTAGTAAGTAGGAAATTCAATATCAAACAACATGCTACACTCTGGATTTCAACACCTAATGATTTCAACACCTAACAATAATCATTGTTGAAGATGTAAAGAAAAGATTTAGTCTCTTACTCACCTAATTGGAGTAGAAACTGCTATAACAAATTGGGAGAGTTTGACAATATGTGATAAAGCTAAAGATATGAAGTAACCCTTAAAATAAAACAACGCCATACTTTTGTCCATTGTATTAGAGACACAAATCAGGGCTAGAGGCTAGAAAAAAATTAAAAAGCATAAAAATCAGACAAGGAAGAAGAAATACCCCATGTATTGCATGAATATTATACAGAAAATCTTTTAGGTATCTAAAAAACTCTACTAGAACTGATGTGCAAATTACTAAATTTGTGGTATGCAAAGGCAAAATGTGTACGTATTTCTTTATACTAGCAACAAACAATTTGAAAGTAAAAACTTAAAAATCCCTTGTATACCACCACTAAGAAAATAAAATTTTTAGGGATACAGTAAATACAGTTGCTAAGGACTCTGCACTGTAACAACAAAATTTTTGAAGGGAAAGTAAAAAAAAAAAATACATCCAAATAAATGGAAGAATAGAAGATGCCAGTTAGGTGCAATAGTCAATATTGTTAATCCTTCCTCAAATCATTTGGAAATTCAACACTAATCAAAATAATTATTTTTGTTAAAACATGACAATATGATTATGGAATGTATAGGGAAATGGAAGGTCAAAAATAGCTCAAACAATTTTTAGAAAGAACAAAATTTGAACAATTATACCATTTTAGAAGACTTTAAAGTAACAATAAGGCAGAGGATGGTATTGGCTAAGGAGAGACAAGTAAATCAATGGAACATTTTTTTAAAAGAAGTCTAGACATAGGCATATATATATATATATATATAATCAATTTTCTTTCACCTCAAGTGCCCAATGGGAAAAAGATCTTTTTAACATATGGTGCTGAAACGTCTGAATATCTGTGAAGGACAAAATACTATTTTGAAGTAGACAGAGAGCTAGAGGAAATTAATGAAAAATGTCTTAACAACCTTGGGGTAGCAAAAAACTGCTTAAAACACAAAATCACTCACTATTTTAAAATGGTTAAATTAAACTTAACCGGGCCGGCGCCGTGGCTCACGTGGTTAATCCTCCACCTGTGGCTCTGGCATCTCTTATGGGTGCTGGGTTCTAGTCCTGGTTGCTCCTCTTCCAGTCCAGCTCTCTGCTGTGGCCCGGGAAGGCAGTGGAGGATGGCCCAAGTGCTTGGGCCCCTGCACCCGCATGGAAGACCAGGAGGAAGCACCTGACTCCTGGCTTCCGATCAGCGCAGTTCCGGCCATAGTGGCCATTTTGGGGATGAACCAATGGAAGGAAGATCTTTCTCTCTTTCTCTCTCACTGTCTAACTCTATCAGTCAAATAAATAAAAAAAAATAAATTTAACCAACTTTTGAAAATCTAAGCCTTTCAGAAAGCATAATTAGCAAAATGCAATAGCAAACCACAGATTTAGGGAAAAATCATCTGAATGCTTAAACTTAACAAATCACTGTTATCCAAGATATGGAAAGGCTCCCCAATCCAATAGCAATATAAATACAATTACTTATTAGTGAAAGACATTAACAGACCTTTCTCCCAAGAAGACGGGCCGGCGCCGCGGCTCACTAGGCTAATCCTCCGCCTAGCGGCGCCGGCACACCGGGTTCTAGTCCCGGTCGGGGCGCCGGATTCTGTCCCGGTTGCCCCTCTTCCAGGCCAGCTCTCTGCTGTGGCCAGGGAGTGCAGTGGAGGATGGCCCTGGTGCTTGGGCCCTGCACCCCATGGGAGACCAGGAAAAGCACCTGGCTCCTGGCTCCTGCCATCGGATCAGCGCGGTGCGCCGGCCGCAGCGCGCCGGCCGCAGCGGCCATTGGAGGGTGAACCAACGGCAAAGGAAGACCTTTCTCTCTGTCTCTCTCTCTCACTGTCCACTCTGCCTGTCAAAAAAAAAAAAAAATATACAAATGGCCAGCAATCACATCAAAGGACCCTCAACATAAATAATTACCAAGTGTATGCAAATTAAAATCGCTATGACAGGGTCTGCTCTGTGGTGTAGTGGGCTAAGCCTTCACCTGCAGTGCTGGCATCCCATATGGGTGCCAGTTGGAGTCCTGGCTGCTCCTCTTTGATTCAGCTCTCTGCTATGGCTTGGGAAAGCAGTATAATATGGCCCAAGTCCTTGGACCCCTGTACCCAAGTGGGAGATCTGAAGAAGCTACTGGCTCCTGGCTTTAGATTCACCCAGCTCCTGCCATTGCAGCCATTTGGAAAGTGAACCAGCAGATGGAACAACTTTCTCTTCGTCTTCCTCTCCTTGTCTGTAATTCTACCTCTCAAATAAATAAATCTTTTTTTAAAAAAAATCACTGTGAAAATGACTAAAAATAAAAACAGCAACAACTTCAGTGGTTCATCAGGATGAGGAACAGCAGGAATTCCCAAATAAGGTAGAGGAAATTCAAAATGCTTGACTTTGAAAAAAATTGGATGATTGCTAGTAAAATTAACTACACACCAAATGACAGTTACCCTAAGAGGTTATTATTTAAAAAGAATGAAAACTTTCAACCATATCCATATCCATTTTGTTCATAAAGCCAAAAACTGGAAATAGTCAAGAAAATGTGCTATCTCCATATGATGCAACAAATTCAGCAATGAAGAAGACTATTGATAACACAAAAATATAGTAATATCAACATATTATATTAAGTGAAGGAAGCCAAACTCAAACATTACATAGTGAGTATTTCTGATCATATCAAATTACACAACAGGAAAACTGAGCTGTGATTAAGAAGATCAGATGAATGAGGTTCATTTGGAGTATGTTAGATTTAATTGGAAACCCTGCAGGGCACTGACCAGTCTTGATAGTTTGTTTTCAGTGGCATAGAAAGCTTATGAAATGTATATATTCGTTAATGTTCAATAAAGTAAATATTCATTTTACTGTGTTTAAACTATTCCAGGCTTTAAAATTACATTCAAATTAAACTAGCACTGGCCCAAGCACCACACTTCACTCTTTGCGGACCCATCCAGGTTCCCACTTTTGTAGAACAAAGCAGGCAGAAACACAAGGAGAGTATATGGTGAATGGAAGGCCAAAGCTCTGAAAGGGTGAGAGTCCATAAGTAAGATGTCAGTCCAAAAGCCAGGTGAGTTTTCTGGTATCATGTGCTTTATGATAACTTCACCATTTTCTTGAAAGATCCACTTTTAAACTCATGATACTTGAAATCAAAATAGAAAAAAAGACATAGAGTGTA
Source organism: Oryctolagus cuniculus (assembly GCF_051225735.1). NCBI lineage: Eukaryota > Metazoa > Chordata > Mammalia > Lagomorpha > Leporidae > Oryctolagus > Oryctolagus cuniculus. The sequence continues at coordinate 83,071,111 of NC_142874.1, forward strand.
TCCAATCTTTTCAGATAGGAATTGGATTCCAATTGCTGAAACCACTAGAATAACATTTGCGAAAAACCACCACAATGTAAATGTTGGAAACTCATGACAGATTCTTTCCCTTCCTCCCTCCCTCCCTTCTTCTCCCTCTCTCCCTCCCTCCCTTCCTCCTTTCCTTCCTTCCTTTTCTTTCTTCCTCCCTCCTCCCTCCCTCCCTCCTTCCTTGCTTCCTTCCTACCTTCCTTCTTCTTGTCTTCCTCTGTGCATACCTAGGATGCACATCTTGGGAATATCAAGATATAGGAAGCAAATTGCACTAATGATCAGTTATGAAAAGTGAGTCTCACTGTTTAATGTGTCTATGTACCTTACCTTATTTCAATCTCACAGTAATTGCATCCCAACTTAGAGTTTCTGTTTTACAAATGGATAAACTAAGGCTTTTGTGACTCAATTAGTAAATGCCAACAGTAGACGGTAGCATTAGCTTAATACTGGACTGTTGTTAACTGTACAACATGTACAGGAACAGTTTTGTAAAACAACATCTGTAAGAAATTGTTGTGGTCTAAATGTTTATACATTGCATAGAACAGAAATTCAACAGATACAATTTATTCACAAATTCTTTTCATGATTCTGGATTTAATAATAAACCTTTTAAAGATATGCCATCTAAATGTAAAATCATTTTTCCTTAATTGGGCATACAATTTTACAAGGAATATGTTTAATACTTTTATAATGTTGACTCTATAAATTATTTAATAAGCTTCTGAACTAACTTCAATATTTCTCTTTCATAGAGAAATCCTTCTTGAGGTTGGCATTGTGGTGCAGTGAGTCAAACTACTGCCTGCGACCCCAGCATACCATATACACACTGGTTTGAATCCTGCTTGGTTTGCTTCTAATCTAGCTCCATGTTATTGTACTTAGGAAGACAGTGGAATATATGGGAAAACATGGTGGAGTTCTAGGCTCCTGGTTTTGGCCTGTCCGAATCCCCACCATTGTGGCCATTTGCAGAGTGAACCAGCAGATAGAAAATCTGTCTTTGTCTCCCCCCCACCCTCTATGTCACTGTGATTTTCAACTAAATAAAATTATTTTATTTTAATCCTTCTATCAGTTATTATCATGAATGTTTGTAAATATTTGGCTACATCAATACATACTGTTACAGATTGAAGTGTGTCCCTGCAAAAGAAGACCATTGAGGAAGTCCTAGTCCCCAGTATCTCAGAATGTAGCCTTATTTGGAAATAGGATTGCTGCAGATACAAGCATTTAAGGTGGAGTCATAGCAGTGTAGGATAGACTCAATCTAATATGACTGGTGTCCTTATAAGAGGAAGCAATGTGAAGATAAAGCCATACAGGGAGAGTTTCATGTACCAATGCAGAAAATTCTGTAGTTGAATGAAAAATAAGGGACACTGAAATTGACAGAAAATTATCAGAAGCTAGGAAGAGGCCCTGAAGGGGTCCTCCAGAGATCTCAGAGGGGGGATGGCTGCCACAGATTTCTAGCTTCCAGAACTCTGAGAAAATATGTTTCTGTTGTCTTAAGAAATTTAGGTTATGGTATTGTGTTATTCCGTCCTAGGAAACTAATATACATACCATGGGTAGATTTTGTCTTAATTTTTGTCATTATGGTTATTCAGTGATTGCAACATTATTATAATGATGGCAGTAACACTCAATAACATTTAAAATGATAGCTGAATTACCACCATATTTAATTTTTTTAAGGTTATTGGCTTTTCTAATACGAGTACTGTAATGTCCTTTTCACAGTTTTTGACACTCTAAACCTGCACTCTCCAACATAATAGGCATTTTCCAGGAATGGCTATGGGACACTGGAAACATGACTAATCGAAAGTGTCAAATATATTGTATTTCAAAGTAAATGTGAAGTTTTCACCGATTTTGTTTGTATTAATTATATTTTAAAATGATATTTTTGATATATTGGATCAGATAAAATATTTGATAATAATTAACTCATGTGACTCCCATAAATGTTAAAATGTGTTTGTGGTTGATATATTAGTACTGGAAAATGTTTCTCTAAGCCAAAGGGAGTAATGTAGCATGATCTAGAAGAAAAGCTCTAATCTGCATATGAGAAAATGTTAATTTTAGTACTGATTATTCTTTTTCCACAAGAAATATGAAGCTAGGCCAGTTATGCCACTTGTCTGCTCACAGCCTCAACATTTGAAATTTCTAATGTAGTTTCACTTTTTAAGAATTCTCTTAATACGAGTAAGTATGTTGTCTCAAGTGTTGGTGTTGCTCTTTTATCAACATCTGATTGTATATATATGTATAATATTATATTTGCGTAAATCTATGTGTATCTACATATAATGGTATATAAATACATGCATGAGCATATTTTTTTATATTTATTTATTTATTTGAAAGGCAGAGTTACAGAGAGGCAGAGGCAGAGTGAAGGAGAGAGTCCTTCCATCCACTGACTCACTCTCCAAGTGGCTGCACCTGCCAGAGCTGTGCCAGTCTGAAGCCAAGAGCCAGGATCCAGGAGCTTCTTCCAGGTTCTCCACATGGGTGCAGGGGCCCAAGAACTTGGGTCATCTTCCACTGCTTTCCCAGGCCATAGCAGAGAGCTGGATCAGAAGTAGAGCAGCCAGGACTCGAACTGGCACCCAAATGGGATGCTGGTACTGCAGGTGGCAGCTTTACCCTCTACACCACAGCACCAGCCCCCATGCATGAGTATATATGGGCTACTTCCAAAAGTTCATGGAACAATGGAGTTAAAAGATGTTTATTTGAGGGCAATCATATGATCTAGAGGTTAAGATTCCTGTGTTACAAATGAGATTGCCTGGGTTAAATTCCTGATTCCAGCATTCTTCTAATGTGCACCCTGAAAAGCAACAGGAGATGGCTCAGCTACTTGAATCCCTGCCTCCCTGTGGGAGACCTGGGTTGAATTCCTGATTCACAGATTTTCCACAGATATGGCCAGTGCAGACTTTAGTGGGAGGAGGGTGAAGCAGTGCATGGGCTCTCTCTCTCTCTCTCTTTCTCTCTCTCTCCTCTTGAATTAAAAAAAAAAAAGAAATTAAAAATTTGGAATGGATGTTTGGTCAAGCAGTTAAAAAACCAGTTGAGGTGCCTGCATCCCACATTGGAGTCCCTGTTCCCTGCCAATGCGCATGCTGCAAGGCAGCAATGATGGTTCGAGCAGTTGGGTCCTTGAGATCCAGATTGAGTTTCTGGCGCTTGTTGCTCTGGCCCTGGCATTTGGGGAGTGAACCAGCAGGTGGGAGCTTATTTGCTCTATTTCTGTTTCTCTCTTCTTCTAAAAAAAATGTGTAAAACTCTTAAATTAATTAACATGTTAAAAAAAAGGAAAGATATTTATTTTGATCGAAAAAAATTTGAAATAAACACATGCATTTTTGTAGTAGCCATTTGCCACAAACTTATAGAAGACCCCTCATGTGCAGAGTTTACTGTTACATTCAGAACTGCTTGGCAGTTATACAAGTAACAGAAGGCAGATATTTTATATATGACATTAACACTCTCAGTAACAGTGAGGGCAGAGTCTTACTGAAATACAAAAGTGTTTCTACAGAAAATTGTTTGCCATGTGATATATTTAAAGACTATAAACATCCCATGTCAGTTTGGGACAAGTTTTCTGCCAAATATTTCTGTAACTTGAAAAAAATTGAATTGTCATAGTTTATCATAATTGTGGATAAGGGGTTCGGTATAGTATTAAAATATTCCAATAAAAAGCAATCAGGCCGGCGCCGCGGCTCACTAGGCTAATCCTCCACCTAGCGGCGCCGGCACACCGGGTTCTAGTCCCGGTTGGGGTGCCGGATTCTGTCCCGGTTGCCCCTCTTCCAGGCCAGCTCTCTGCTATGGCCCAGGAGTGCAGTGGAGGATGGCCCAAGTGCTTGGGCCCTGCACCCCATGGGAGACCAGGAGAAGTACCTGGCTCCTGCCTTCGGATCAGCGCGGTGCGCCGGCCGCGTCGGCCATTGGAGGGTGAACCAATGGTAAAGGAAGACCTTTCTCTGTGTCTCTCTCTCTCTCTCACTGTCCACTCTGCCTGAAAAAAAAAAAAAAAAAAAAAAAAGCAATCAAATTTCTCCCAGAATGTTATTTTGACACGGTCGATGTTATATTAGTTTTTCACTTTTCGACTATTGTCTTCATTGTTGTGAAGTCATTACTTCTGATCATATTAGAACTTGAAAAATGCACCCTATCTTGTTTTCTTTCTTAAAATGCTAATCATTAGCTATGATAGACATTTTATTGCATTTTTCTTTTTTATTTTTAGGAAACCTTACTTGAATTAAGTAAACCCAAATCCTCTCTTTCCATAAAGTATTTATGTCTCCAAAAATGGATTTTTAGAGCCAATCAAATTAATTTTTTCAAAGTTTAATCAGCCATCCTTACATATTTCAATTGCTTAGAAAGCTCTGCAGTTAATGTTTTTATTTATTTTTTATAACTCTGCATAGTTTTGTGACAGTGATGTTATGAACTTCTGACCACTGAATGGAGTCAGCTCTTTGGCAAATCTACTTAGGATCTGTTTGCACAACGTGGAACTTATTTCACACCACCTTTCGTGTTCAGGTTTGCATTGAAGCTTCCCTCCCCTTGGGCATGAGTAACAGTGTTATGACACTGGCTTCAATAAGCAACTTTTTTATGGTGTCTAATCATGTGCAAATGTGTTAAAATTGGTAGTTTTTAGCAAACAGTTATGGAACATATTACCGTAAGGCATTTGTTCATGGCGTGACAATGATTGGCCCCTGGCCACATAAATGTTTTATTTAATAATGTGGGAATTTCAGTGTGTTTTCCTTTCATTATTTTTAACTTGAAAACAGAAACAGAAAGCCCCTACTTTAAAGTTAAACTTCACTGCCTACAGTCTGTCAAAAGCAATATAAGTATCTGGGTCTTGGAGTGGGGTTTTTGCAAGATGTTAATTTAATATACTGGCATATTTCATGCATGCTTTTTATATTTTGTATGCTTGAAGCTATCTTAACAGTGACCACCCAGGAATAATAGACTTATTTTCGAGATTGCATACCACGGAGCAAAATACCTTGTTTGACTAATAAAGCAGATATTGGATTCAAGCTAATGTCTTTCCACTTAACACAGTAGTTAAAATGCCAGGTAACCATTGAGACACACTAAAGTAAAAGACAGACACAGCTGTGCTTTTCTACAAACTTTTTACTGAGGTAATTTGTACTTCCATATCATATCACAGAGATGGTTCTGTATGAAATATAAGATGTTTTGCAAATGCTCAGTAAAATGAATTTCCAAATAATTGCTGAAAATAATGCTGTGTTTTGAAAAACTAGGGTTTTTCATCAAAATGAAATAGTACAATATTCTGCTAGGTCTATAGGGCACACCACTATATATTTTAATGTATTCTGAGATCAGAGAATAAAAATATTCTTTATTTTCAACATAGCTCAGTACTGTTATTTAATATCCATAAACACATCTCTCGGTCTGACTTCAAAGACCTTTCATGAGACTGAGCTCTTAAGTAAGTTTGGAATTGGCTTCAGCTCTCACAATTAAAAATAAATAATGATTAAATATAGAAAATCAAACCCCAGTTTTTAATATGAACATTAGACTGATTTAGTTTCATATTTGGAGAGCTCTGTACAAAGCCTTGCTTTCAATGTATGATTTACACACTGCACAAGTTTGCTAGAGCAATCTGTATATTCATTTAAAAAGAACTCAAGTCCTCAGTCCAAAAGGAATAAAGGAGAAGGACATTTTTTGTAAGGGGGCTCTCTGGCTTCAGGACTGGAGAAATACTTAGAGGACATGATCTAATTAAGTGTGTATATATGTGTGTGTATGTGTGTGTTTCTAGTGGATGGAAATGAAAAGATGTGTAGTGATTTTTTGACTACTGGAGCTGAATACACCTATATCTCCACGTGCATATCAGCTGTTGGTAGCTTTGGTAGATACCACTTAACATTCTTGACAATTGCTCGTAAGACCAAGTCCGTGTGCGTCTCTAATAATCCCTGTAGACAGGCACTGCCCAGAGGCTAGTGGAGCCCTTAACATTGTCTATAGGTAACTACCTCTGAGTGTCAGTCTCTGGGTAGAGGACTGTGTAGGCAAAATGTAATAGGGCTTTCTCTCTCTTTTAAATGTAAACAGTAACTAACAGTGTGCACATTCTAAAGACTAGCTTAAACATTCAAGCTCATAGTAATTTTATATTCTATATTTGTATTGTTCCTTCTTTGATGATGTTACAAGAACAGTTTTAAATATTGAAAATGTCAATTAAATTAGGCCAAATTTGCAAACTGATGTGCTAATATTTCTATCAAATTATATGCTCTAATTTTAGAAAATTTAGAGTATATTTAAAAGCCTAAGGAAGAAAATAAGTCATTCATAATCCTATCACCAAGAAAGACAATTGATGATTTTTTGATGTGTTATAAAATATATAAGTATAAAATAATTACCTTATATTGTGCATTTCATAATATACCATCTTGTTATATATACATATATATACACACATATATGTTAATATGTATATGTAAGTATTCCTTTGTATAACCAAGCTAATGAACTTTTGATGTAAAATATGTGCTTTTGTTCTTAGTAACAATTCCTAGTTGCTGCTGCTTCTTATTTGCGTGTATTCCCCAAAAGCATATGTTGGAAATGCAACCTCTAATGCTATAGTATTGGGATGTGGAACTTTATAAGATAACCAGGCCTTAAGGATCCTCCTCTTATGCATTGATTAATGCCATTTTCACAGGAGTGGGATTCTCTTCTTAGGAATGAGTGTCTTGTGAAAAAATTAGTTGGCCCCCATTTCCCTCTTTCTCTCTCGCTCTCTCAATGTGTGCATTTCCTGAGCTTTCACCACGACATGAGTTACAAAGAAGTTACTTGCGAAATAGAGGACCAAGTAACTTGGACATCCCATCCCAAAGAATCCTGATCCAATGAATTGTTGTTCATTACAAATCATCCAGTCTTTAATGTTCTGTTATAGCAGCAAAAATTAAGCTAAAATGCTAGCTGTGTTACTACTTTGATATCAATAGCAACACCTAGCAATATAGGGACTATGTTCTCCCCGCATTAAGGCTAACCTGGTAGTTTTCATGATCTCAAGTATAGGGAATGCTCCTCCTAGAGAGGAAAAAATTCTGCAAAGCCTTCTTCTGGCCTAGGGAAGTATAAAAGGAAGAAACAAAGAGGGAAGAGGAATTAGTCAAGTGCTAGCATTTTATTCCCATTCCATTGAATGGGCTAACATTGAAAACCAGTTAAAGCGTCATTGATCCTTTCAAATAAGTATGGGGTAATTTTGAGAACATTGGAACTTGTGCTCACTTCCCTGTATAAATATGGGGCAAGGTGCAAACTGTTAGGGGAAGCCCAACTATAGTTTGGTTGTCACTTACCAACAAGGTAAGTGACTACTAGTAGAATATTGAGCCTGATATAAAACTTCTGAATCCCCAGACCTTTGGAAGGCTGACAGGTACGGAAGTCCCAGAGAGCTTTCTTGAAAGGACTTGTAATTGTTACTTTGGGTGGGTGACCAGCAGAGGCAAAGAGCATAGACAAATTAGCCACAGAGTTTAGGGACTTCAAAATTAGATGGGAATGGCCACAGTGATGAAGTTCAATGGATGGTTTTACAATGAAACCTCAAGAGAGGGGATGGGTGTTTGGCATAGTGACTAAGACTTAGAATGGGAAGCCCACAATCCATATCAGAGTGCCTGGGTCCCAGCTCCTCTCCCACTTTTATTGTCCTGCAAATACCTACCCCGGGAGGCAATAGCAGTGATTCAAGTAGTTGGGTTCCTGCCACACATGTTGGAGTTCCTGGTTCCTGGCTGGGCCATCATGTGGCATTTAAGGTGTGGAACAGCATATCAGAGCTCTCTCAGACAAAACAAAAACAAAAGAGGAAATGAACTAATTCCTCTGTAATTAACACCAGAATAAAGGCAGGAAGAAATGAGCTGAACAATTTAGCACAAATCAAAGTGAGGCCTTTCCCCTCAACAGCCAGAAAAATCATATAAATTTCCCACTCTCATCCTCCTGTCATTCAGAGAGAATCAGTGGACATGAACTTGGGCATGGAAGGGTATATTAAAAAAATCCAAAAACTAAGCATTTACCCAAGGGATATTACATCTAATCGTTAGGTTTTAAATTAGAAAATAATGAAATGCTGTTATTGGCAATATAACTTGTCATAATCTACTATCCCCACCAGTCCAGAAGCATGGGAAATAATAAGGGATCTAGATCCCTTATAGAACGCAAAGTTACTTCCCAACTGCATAGCAGAGTATAAATATGTAACCCTGCTGCCTATATGTGTATCTGTAAATCATATGTGTGTGTTAATAGAAAATAATATAAATTACTCTTTTTATAAAACACCATAATCTTTCCAAGCCAATTGTTTCATGTCTATATAGTAAAATATCAGGGGTGGGTGTTTGATGAGCAGTTAAGTTAACCCTTGATATGTTCCCATCTAATATCCTTGTTTGAGTTTGAGTCATGACTCTAGTTCTGATTCCAGCTTCCTGCTAATGTGCACCCTTGAAGGCCACAGGTGATGATGGTTCACGGACATGGGTCCTTGTTACGTATATGGGAGACCTATTGAATTCTGGGCTCCTGGCATCAGCCTGCCACAGCCCTGTTTGCTGGGGGCATTTGAGTGTGAACCAGCAGATGCAAGACTTTTCTTATCTGTTTCTCTCTCTCTATCTTGTCTTTCTCTCTGCATTTGAAATAGATAACAATTAATCAATTAATTTATTTTAAAGGAATACATGATGATCGCTTCTTGGCCTTTTGGCAAAGATCAAGTGTAAAGCAATGCATGAAATGTACCATCACTTATTTCATCTTCTTTTGTTACATATTAATGTCATTTATTTATTTGTGCTTCATGATTGTGAAAATTTAGAAATTAACCTTTTTCAAAGATGAAATGATTTCTCACAGTGTTAAAGGATTAGATATTTAAGAGTTTACATAAAATAATAATTAATGTTTTAGCCTTGTGATAGCAATACAAATTCTCAATGGGTCACACAGTTAAATTATCCTCTAAGCACATATGCAGGAATGCCTTAAATAGGTCTCACTGGACAGGATCCAGAATCAACATGGACTAGTCCTCTTCACTGTAGCAGCAGAAATACTGTTCACTAAGCATGTATTTTAACACCAAAGAGGATAGATCTTTAAAGTTAGATATTGGTTATTATCAAAAATAAAACTCAGGAGGGAAGGCATTTGATTCAAAGGGTAAAATATTGTTTGGGACATTTGTACCACATTAGAGTGTCTGGGATTGAGTCCCATCTCTGCCCCCAATTTCAGCTTCCTTCTAATGAGTACTCTAGGAAGTTGCAGGTCATGGCTCTAGCAGTTGGGCCCCTGCCACCCTAGTTAGAGTTTCTAGCTCCTGACTTCAACTTGGTCTGCACTGGCTCTTGCAGGCATTTGGAGAAAGAAGTAGCCAATGATAATCTCTGTCTTTTTATCTCTGTCTTTGTCTTTCTGTCTTTCAAATAAATAAATAAGAAAAATGAAGAGTAGTAGTGTGGGTAGAAACAAAAGTGGAAAATGTGTTACTATTACCAGTAAGAATAATTAGGAAAATTCATAGGTCAGGCTTCTAATAGCTAAAATATGGAAGAAATGAGTAATTCAGGATAAATTTATTTATACATACAAAATTTCCATGTGCCAGTTTGAGAAAATTCTTCTGTATAACCATTTTTGGATACTACATTGTGTATCAACTGTCCTAACTCACCTAAGAGATAGTAAGAAGTTGCATGGGAAACATTGCTTTGATTCATACACTGTAACTCTCATTAAAGCAAGTGTAAGTTTGGTTATGGCACATTGCTTTGAAAGCAGTTGGGATAGTGAGGGACAATGAGTGAGTATGTAAAAGAAACAACTGGTTCATATTCTGGGAACACTGCCAGCATTTGATTCAAAACCAGAACAAGTGCTGGCTGTCAGCTGAATCTGTGCTTAAAATAAAAGAGGGCCCATAAGAGCCTAGATTAACAGAAAGAAGGAACAATCTAATGCTGAAAGCTTAGTACAAGGAGCTGAAATGGAGGGTGCTATCCCTACATTTTGTGTGGCTTTAAATATGGAGGCAGATGATGCAGCTGATAAAGCAGGATATAAGATTCCTATATCCCAAGTGTTGCATGAATGGTTTAATTAGTGTATTTATAAAAACCATGAATTTCTGAGATCCAAACGGACCACAAATACAACTACAATAAAACATGTAAAGCAAGTTCAGAAATGATTGCCAAATCATGCCATCTATAACCTCATTGTATGTTATTGATAAAGTGTAGATGGCTAGTTACAACATTTTAAATTTTTAAATGCAGAAAGATGTCAAAATAGTTGCCATTTCTGATGCTTGAGGTATTAGACAGACAAATTCCCTTATGTACTCTTCAGTTAGAAATCAATTTGCTGCATCAATTAATTTTACTATGTGTAAGTCTTTAAAAGTAATAATTAAACAAAATAAGATATTAATTATAGTATTTTATATGGCAAGTATATAAATTTGAGAAGATAATTATAAATCATTACATATATGCATGGAAGCAAATATGGAAGAACATATATCTGACCATAATTTCCTAGGTTGACATATTTGGAAACAGTAGATATGCACTTCTTTTAAGATACTATATAAATCCAGTTCTCCAATTCAAGCGGTGCTCCTCACTTTGTTTAAACAAATGAAGTTTCTCTCTATCAACTATTCTGCCTTATTCACAGGCTGGCAATGGCCCAGCAAGGAGGAACCACCTTCATCCCTCTATTACCAAAGAAAGCAATGACAAGAGTCAACCCTTATTCTTCAGGGCCATACTCAATGATTCACATATTCAATGATTCAAACTAGCATGTGGGTGGGTGGGAAACCCCACACAATTCAGCGATCACAGAGTTGACCAGGATGCAGAGTTGCTTTGTACTGTTCTGCTTTAAATAAATACAGATAATTAAATAAACCTTTGCAGCAGTAGAGTAAAGCATAAATCCAAACTTTACCCAGCCGAAGGCTGCCTTGGCCCCTAGCCAGAAGCCAGAGGGCCAAGGCTAATTTGCATAAAATTGAACAGATTGCTGCAGCTGCCGTCCTTATTAATACCAAGGCGTAATCATAATCAGGAGACATTCCGTCCACAGCAGAGCCACCTCCTGTGTAGTGCCACCCATTGCTTTGTGGGACCTACGGTCGCTGATACGTGATCCTGCTTTAAAGAGGAAGCCTATTTCTAAAAAACATACAACTTCTTCAGTTTGGTTTTAAAAAAAAATCTCTAACCCTTTCCCCTACCAGACAAAATAGCTATCTTGTTCCATTGGCTAACTAATGTAAGACATTGCAAATATTTTTGTACTTTGCTGTTTCCAGGGTAAAAATCAGTGTGTGGAAGTTGATTTCAAATTTCTTCAAAGGAAGGATGGTGAACTTTTCACAACTTACTTTTTTTTTAACATGTCTGCAAAGTATTATTTATGATACAGTGACTGCTACCAGTTGCTGATGATGTCACACTTGGCTTTTTACATTCTGTCACCCTGATTTCAACTCCAGGAAACTCTACACGGCAGTGAATTGCAGAAAGATGTCAAAAAGCATGTGCTACGACTTATCACGCCCGAAACATGCTGAGAACACAGACACTATGTAATGCCTGATAGAGTGCTTTTGCATCAGGATATCAGCAGCTCTCTCTTTGTCAGTAGTACTAAATGAATTGGAAGGTTGCTGTTCTACAGTTTCTCAGTCAGAAGTGCTGTCAGCAGCTTCATGCAGGCCATCTGGGAAAAACAAACTCTTGGCTCACATACAGATGACGTAACATACAAGGAGCACTGGCAAGGACGGGGTGGATTATATTAAAAACCTATCATAGTTGTTAGCTAACTATGGATGACAGCATTGGAGTGTATAATAAAAGGCTTTTACGATGCTCTGAAAATTCTGAATTTACCACGCAGGAGTAAATCTTGAGCTCATCTATTGGTCTGAAACACATAGAAGTAGAGTATTTTTCTTTTCTGGTCACGTGATGTGCATTAATATAGTAAGGGAAACTCTAAACACCTACTTAGTACCAAATTTTGCAGGTCCAGTTTAAGATTTGATATTTACCCATTTCCCCATCCTTATTGGTTAAGCATGTTTGACTGTGGTTAGGATTATATATTCATAACCACATAATTCCCAATGTACAGAAAGCTATATCTGTATGCTAATCCCTAAACCAAGGATTAGGGCTTCCTTTTATTTTCCTGTGCTTAATAAGGTAAGTGATTAAAATATTATATATAATCCATATCCTATTAGATAGACATAAAATATCACATAAGTTTTTTTCTGTGCACTATGTCCTCATTACTAATACGTAATTTCTAAACTTATATTTCCTATCTTAAATTTTAATTTTTAAGTTCATATGTCTGTTTTATTTTCATTTGAAATTTCTCCATGTTTATCATAGAAAGATCTCAAAGGTAGGGTGATTTCCTAAAACTCTATCTTAAGTTTCAAACACCCCTATACTTTTTATGTTTTTGTCTTAATCCACTACATTTAAACCTGGTTGACCCATGGTCTATATGATCTGGTGGTCAAAAAGCTACAAATACTCTTTCCATTTACGATCATTGCCAAGCTACTTGCATACTTCCTTTTGATTATCTTTTGACTGGGTGACAATGCTTTCTGGCTTCTGTACTCTTTTCAGGCCCACTAGACTTTGGGTTCATCAACTTTAATTTCAAAATATTCTAAGGATGCCCTTGCACATCTGCCTTTCCCCCTTGCCAAGGGCTTGGGTAGCTCAAGGCGCTGCATTTTTAGCTTGAATACTAGGATTTCCAGCCCAATCCATGGCCCCTTGTTTTCCAAAGGGAAACTTCCACCTGATACCTTCAGAGAAAGAATGCTGCAGGTCAATCATTGATTAAGCCATAATGCTGGTCTTGGATGCTGTGTTCTGGTAAGAAGACAGGTGCTAAAAGACTCTTACAGCCATATGTTAATGTTTCTTCATTCACTTATTTGGAACTGGTTTTGTTTTTGTTTGTTTTCTATTCTAATTCCCCTTTTAGAGTTGTATATTGTTTACAGGACAAGACAAACCTGATAATAATTCACATTTGGGATAGGTTTCTACTCTGAGACACTGGAAGTGTGACTCCAAATTAAATCACAGTCAAGTAAACACTTTAAACCTATGGATAGATTCAGCTAAAAGAATCCCAATTTTCTGCACAGGTAACATAACAGTTTTTCACATAAGAGTTTGAAATTATAGTGACCTAGTAACAAGTAACAACTCTATCTAGCCTTGTGTTTTGTGCATGCACTTGCATCCGAGAACTTGAGAGGCTGACGAAAATCATGTAAAGCAGTCTCTAAATATTCAGGTATTTAGCAATTGTCATCTTTAACAGAGCTGGCTGATCTCTTGATCAAACAAGATCAAAATGATGCTTTGGTTTAGCTTCTCATAATATAGTATCTACCTTTCCTCAACCAGCTAACATACATGAGCATGAATTCCAGTCCCCAGATGATCTTAGAGTCAAGTTCACATTCCACTTCTCCATAATCCCCCATACCTATGAACATATTGTAAAGTACATTCCTGAAGTTCGGTCATTACTTAGTTTTCCATTTTTGGGCTCCTAATTATCCTTCTAATCTCAAATTCTTGTTGTGAGCATTTCAAATTTCCATTAATAATAAGATGTTCTCAGTAACAAATACATTTTTCAACTTGCCTGGTCAAAAATTTTTGCTATGCCCTATTATCTACAACATAAAGTTTGAAGTAGTCAAGATGCTAATTAAACAACTAACTTTAATCTAGTTTCCCAGCACCAAATTGTCATTCTCATAAACTGTGTTCTGGAGGTCAGTGAATGAGATGGAACGAAATTCTATCTCTTCACTTTTTCACCTGTTCTTCCCTCAGTCTATCACCTTCTTCCATTGTCTACATATTTAAATTCATTAAAAGTAAACATTACTCAATGAAGTCCCTACGATTTCTCCCTGATTTCATAATTAATCACACTATTATGTGTTAATTTTAGAGCCAGGTGCTTAAAAAAAGGATTTGGGCTGAAAATTATCTAATCTGAATTTTCATTCAACACATCCTGAAAATATTCTGAAGTCTGTTTCGAGATCAATGACTCATAGTTTATTCCAATAATGTATGCTTATTACATCATCTATTTTGATACAGTTGAATACTAGAAAAGTTGAAATTCACACTAAACCTATGTTCATATTCCTTAGCCTGCTCTCTATGATTCAGGGGTTCAAGCAACTCCCATTCCACAAAGAGCAAAGTGTCTTCAGTTGTCACTGAGAGTTCCTGGCAGGAGGAGAGGAGGTGTCTATAGACTCTGTAGCCCATCGACCTCTTCACCTGCTCTTCCACTGTTTCCACAGCATGTGTGCCTCACTGACTTGTTAGCTAGGTCTATTAGAACTCTTCTCTGGGAAAGCCATGTCTAGTACTTTCACATTTCCTGGGTCTCACCCTTCTGAGACCACGAAATGGACAAAATCGTGCACCACTCTAAAGAGAAAGGGACATACTCTCCTAACTTCGGATCATATCTCCTCACTTGTGCTCCACAATAGCATTGATTTGTTCTAAATTCTTATGCTTCCCATGAAAATATTTTCCTTGGCCCCTGATGTCAACAGAGAAATATAAGTACTGCTTTCTACTATTTTCCCCCCTGTTATCCCTCCCTAGAAATTTATGTATTGATTTTTTTTCACTCTGCCTCTGGTCAAAAGATAAAATCATTCAGCAAATCAACTCATGTTGATAAACACCTAGGTCATTGTAGACAGGCAAGTTTTTTCTTGGAGGTTGAGTGTTTTGTGCATTTTTCTCCAACACAAGACTGCCAACTAAGTGTGGGCCACAACCATGTCACAGTCAACTCTATGTCCCCCCAAGCACCTTGAGCAGTGAATAGAACATAATTGAAGCTCAAAAAACATTTTCTGCTTGAATTATGAGTAAATGTAAATGAAGTGATTTTAAAAAATTTTAAGGGTAGTATAATATATCGTAAGATTTTTTTCCTAGAAATAATGTGTTTTGAATTAAACAGGTTTACAAGTAACCACACATAAGCCAGAGTTCCTCACAGAAATGACACATATATTCATTGAGTGGTAAGTGACTTAGAATGGCATTTTTAGTCATTCCGGTTATACTTTTGAGATTTAGTTATGACAATAAATTGCTTGTTTTCCTCATTCATGTGACATGAATCCTACATATTAACTAGAACATTGTTCCATGGGGACAGAGTCTTAGTCTGAAATATCTTCAAAATTCATTGTTCTACATATTATTTGCCTTGATTTATTTTAATGTTTTTCCCCTTTCAATGTTGCTTCTCTCCTTTAACATCATTGTGGTTCTTTTTACATAAAAAATGTTGGAATAGCATGTTAAATATATTCTATTCCATGAATGAAGAATTTTTTGGTAAGAAAAGGATTTTAAGTGCCTCTGCTTTATAGTTGTAGATTTGCATCTGGTTGATCTTAAACTACCTTGAAAGAAATAGGTAAGTCTTCAGAAGGCTCCTTGCTAGGTCTCTTCATTCAATTTAAATGAGGACAAGGGCTTGGTGAGTATTCTGTGGCTCACCAAACCTCCATGAATGCCAGGATAGGCCTCTGGCTCAAGCCCACATTTCCTTCTATTAAAAAGGTGAACTGAAAAGTAGATTCTGAAAAGTTAATCCTTATAATTTAAGCCCTTATTTGTTCCACATGAACTAACTTCCAGATTGTTACTGAAACAAATTTTCTTTTATTTGTATATTCAAATAAGTATGATTCACTTAAAAAGCAGTCCCACTGAACCACATTTGCATATCCTAATTAGTTTAGTATGTCCATTTTCCATTCACATGTTGTTCAAATAAATGCTTTTGAAGAATAGTAAAACTTAACTAACATCTGAGACTGCAAGTTCACAAAAAGAAAATGAAAAAGAAAGAGCTGACATACATACTAGCTAAAAAAGGCAAGAATTTCAATGTGTGGCACAGAGGACAGGGATTTGATTCCCATTTCATAATGGAGGCTTGATTTCTGTTTGGTGCTTACCAGGATGTGGGTGGCTTCAAGGCCAGCTCATCTGTGTGTTTGTATAACCAACACGGGGTGGAAATTGAAGCAACATTATAAGACTCTGATGTGTATTTATCATTTTTAAAGAAATTTTAAAGTATAAAATAAGCCAAGGATGGTTAGGATACATCAACAACAAACTAAGGGGAAAAGTCATCTGACAATGAACAGAAAACATGGAGCATTGCCTTAGAAACATAGCTACACATTGCATATCTTGTGCAAATCAAGCCATTTATTTAGAAAAAATGTCTCAATATGGCACATGGTCTGTGACTGGCTCTCAAGAAAAAACAAAAGAAAGGAGCTTCTGTGTTACATACATGGTTTCATATACACAATTATTTACCTACATTCATTTCTGAAAGCTACTCCTTCCTACACATTTAAAGAACACAAACGTGAATAGCTGTCAGTCAAATTTCACGTGTCTTGCATCATCGTGCTGAACTGCTTAGATTCTTATGTGAGTGCTCACCTGTGATTTGGGTAACTTGTGGTTTTTAAGCCCTCACTCTCCCACTCAACCACCCCCACACTGTCTTCTCATTTTTAAATACAGGGAACAGAAAATCCTGGCATTTCAGTCCAGTGCAGTCATGAAGCAAATCTGGGGCCTTTCTATGCAGTATTTGTTGCCACTCACTACCACTGCATCTTGGACCTTCACTAATTATTTAATGCACTTAATAAGCCTTTCTTAATATTTGACTTTTGAAAGAAGCCATCTGTGCTACATTATTCCTCAAAGACAGAAGCAGAAAAATTATTATAAGACTTAGACATAAACGATTTTGTATTAAAATATTTTTGGAAATTTAAAAAAATGCATTTATTTATTTGAAGAAGAGTAACAGAGAGTGAACAAGCAAAAAAGACAGAGAGAGAGAGAGAGAGAGATCTTCCATCCTCTAGTTCACTCCCCAAAATGACTGCAGCAACCAGTTCTGGACCAGGAATTGTGAGGGACCAAAAACTCTATCCTGGTATCCCACATGGGTGACAGGGGCCCAAGTACCTGGGTCATCCTCTACTGCCTTCCCAGGTGCATTAACAGGAATCTGGATCAGATACAGCACAACCGGGACTCTAACCAGCATTCCAATATGGGATGGAAGCATCCCAAGTGGTAAATTCGCCTACCATGCCACAATGCTGGCCCTGGATTGGAATCTTGTATTGTTCTATTGACTATTTTAAAATGGAAGTGTAATCAGTACATGATATTTGGAATTAAAAAGTTCTGATTATAAATCATAAAATGCCTAGTTATGAGGAATGGAAAACTGAGTTACAAAGTCTAGGAATATGATTACCCACTAGGATACTTTGCTAGACTTCTGCGAAAGTGACACCTGCTACTAAATCTACTTGCAGTTCTACTAACCAGAAAAAAAAATGTGACTTTGGGAAACAATGAGGAAACTTTGAGGCTGGGGAAGACTCACTTTTCCATTGGAATGAGAATGAATTTTGTAAGCCCAACACTAATAGGGAATCAGCTAGAGTTAGAGATTCAACGATAAACCACAGAGTACATATTTAGCAAAACTCATTTTCTTCATATTGAAAATCAGAGTACATGCTACATTTTTCTTATTTGCATGCACATTCTGTTTTGTTTTATGTACCAAAGTGTTAGAGAAAAGATACCCAAAACTTCAACAGAACATGGGTTTTAGTACAGAATGGATGACATATGTGTAAAATGGTGTCACAGCCGCACATTGCTTCTTTTATTTGCATTTCCTAGAACTAGAGGAATGTTGAAAAAAAAATCTTTGAATTAGCTAATAGGGTACAAAGGGAATGGTATCTGTGCTCCAGCTGAAAAAAGTATAAGCGGTGTCATGTTGGAGCTCATTTCCAATCCTCTGCTGCTTTCTCGTGTGAGAAATGAAGCCGAGGTGCTTGGCAGTTCTTGTCAACAATATGTCGAGGCCGTGATTGTGCAGTGCTGTGGCAACAGAGCTTTCAAACAGAAACACCAGAACTTGCGAAGGATGTGTCTGTGATTAGTACCTGATGCTATGCACAGTAGATGCCCAAGCTCATTCTTACAATGCAGTGTCTTCTTTATAAAAAAGAGCAGAGCACCCTTCCCTGTTGATCACATTAATGTTGAAAAGATCATATGGCTACAATCAATTCTTCAGCATGAAAAAGTTTGTTTCTTCCCTTTCCAGACCCCTCAACACAAACCAACACAAACACATGAAATGTCATTTCGGCCTAGCCACCGACATCAACTTTCACAACAAACATAAATAACATATACACATTGAAGATCGTAACAGAAATGCTTACAGCTCATTTATTCAAAATAGCAAGAAGTATGCCACTTCACTCCCACATCCAGAATCATTCCAGAAAGATTATAAATCTTAAGAAGACAAACTATAATCTCTAATAATAGCCTTCCTTTAATTTATTTTCCAAATGAATACCAGATGCATGCTTCCCCTTGCACTCCCAAAAGTGTGTGCCCTAATTACACAGTTGAAGTTATAAGAACATAGACTTCTGCTCTGAGAAGAACTATCCAGTTACGTCTTGTGCTTACCTGATTGGTAATTTTAACAGTATTTGGGAACACTTTATATACCTCCAAGCAAAGGCTGTGTGACCTGGAAAGATTTTTTAATGGAAAGGGTATTGTGTAAATCAGAGTGTAGAAACTCAAGAGAAAAACTGATTCCTGATCAAAGTTTTGAACTGTGAATACATGTGTGTGTGTGTGTGTGTGTGTGTATTGGAATGGGTAGTATATTAGAGCCTCTACATGATTTTGCATATCATATTTAGTATTTACTAATTTTCAGTATTTATGCAAGTACCAATAACATATAAAGGAAAACACGAATGTTGAGATGGTAAAAAGTGGGACTGGTGTTGTGGCGTAGAGGGTAAAGCTGCCTTCTGAATATCAACATCCCATTATGGGCAATGGGTCAAGTCCTGGTTGCTTCCATTCCTTTCCCAGCCAATGTGTCTAGTAAAAACAGTGGAAGATGATTCAGGGGCTTCTGTCCCTGCACCTGTGTGGGAGACTGGATGAAGCTCCTGGCTCCTGGCTTCAGCCTGACTCAACCATGGCCCTGTGGCCCTCTGGGGAATAAACCAGCAGATGGAAGATCTCTATCTCTGTCTCTCCATCTCTTTGTGTAACTCTGATTTTCAAATAATCAATATATCTTTTTTTTTAAAAAAAGAAGTTAAAAATTAAAACTATTCATTTACATTAAAGTCAGTGCTCTGTCTCTTTTTCTGTCTTTCTGCCTTTACAATACATAAAAAAATAAATTTAAATGGAGACTGGGGAGTAAGCATTTAGTGCAGCTGATAAGATGGCACCCGGGACACTCACAACCCTTTTTGGAGTGCCTGGGTTCAGCTTCCAACTTTGCATCTGATTCCAGTTTCCTGCTAATCAGCACCCTGGGAAGCGGCAGGTGATGATCAAGTATGTGGATCCCTGCTACCCAGAAGGGAGACCCAGATGGAGTTCTAACACTCTTGCTTCAACCTGAGCCACTCTTTGCTATTGTGGGCCTTCAGAGAATGAATCAGCAGATGGAAGAGCTCTTCCTCTGTGCCTTTCTGTCTCTGTTTCTCTCTGTCCTTCAAAGAAATGAAAAATAGTTAATTTTTTAAAAAGACAATGCTTCTGTGAATATCAGTGAAGCACTACACTAAGCTCTTGTGAAGACAAACATTAAACAAGCACAAAGCAGACATAAGTACCTTTATAGAACATAAATCTGTCTGCAGAAGCAAACAAGTCTAGAAATAGCAGTTATATCTCCCCTCTTTGTGCTTTCCATTCAAAGTCAAACATGTTTCTTCCAGTTTCACCTCTGTCTTCATCTTATTTTTCTCTCCCTTTAAATTCTTTGTTTTTTACTATTTTTATATTTACATGTTTTTCTGAGGAATCACAATCCCCTTTAGATCAACATGTAAAATCAAGACAAAGAATACATAAACATATAAGAGATTATTAAGTCTAAAATGAAAACCATTAAATCTATTTTTAGGAGGATATTTCTGGCAGGGTTGGGAAATATGAGTTAAAAAGGGGAGATAGGAGACACTTTTGATGGCTCTGTCATAGTCCAGATGAAAGACCGTGGAAAGGGTGATGAAACTTGAGTGGAAGGGATACATTCAAGAGAGATT
This sequence comes from Oryctolagus cuniculus, assembly GCF_051225735.1. Lineage (NCBI taxonomy): Eukaryota > Metazoa > Chordata > Mammalia > Lagomorpha > Leporidae > Oryctolagus > Oryctolagus cuniculus. The sequence continues at coordinate 83,091,614 of NC_142874.1, forward strand.
TAGGAAGTTTTCTTTGTACAAGGCTTTCTTCTGATCATTTATATATAGGATATGACATAGAAGGAAAAGGGGGGAACCACAGATCACCACTCAGTTTCTTATCTAAGTGACGTGGCAAATATAGCATTAGAGTAGATAGGAAGGAGTGGGGGAGAGTTTCAAGATAATGAGACAGTGGAGGACTTTTAAGTAGAGACGCATAATAAACAGTTATAAATCTAGAGTAGTAGGCTAGGAGTGTCACTAGGCACAAGTAGAAAGGTTAATATAAGCAAACAAGAAAAGGAAAGTCAAAAACAGAGCCCTGAAGACAACAGTAGCATTTAAGGGTTGCCTAGAGGAGGAGGAAATAGCAAAAATTCTGCTGTCCAGGATCCTGCTGTGAGAAAATTGAAGGTGCATCTGGGTCACAGGATAGCCCTGAAACAGGTCTCAATTTGACCGGGAATTGGTCCCCCAGGGCCCCCTCCCCATCCTCTCCTTACCCCTCTTTCTAGTGGCTTGCAAGCAAGTCCTGGTCCTCAAATTTTCTTCTTCCCAGACTTCTTATCTCAGATGCAGAAACTTTATGCTGGTGGCTTATGTATTCATCATACATAACAATAAGGAGTGGAGACCTTATTGTTATTGGTTTAATTGATGTATCTTGCCTAGGGAGACACAGTTCAGTACTATGAAAAATTAAAACATTTTGTAATGGAGTCTTTCTGATTAATACAACATGTATTGCTTTCTTTTATTTTTAAGAGAAGTAGTTTCAGTTCACATGAAACAGACACTTGCTATCTTTTCCTTATCTTCCACTGTGAAATAATCACAAACAGCTTCTAGAAATCTCCTATTCAAGGGGATGCCAGCCAGACAACTGTGTGATGTGGCCCAAGTCACTAGAAAGCCTGGCTGGAAGCCAAGGTGCTTGTACCTTGGAGTTCAATGGGGAAAAAAGGGGCTATTTCCCCCGAAAGGTGTAAAGACAATGAATGTTAAAAGGACTGATGGATGCAAGATGAAATCTGTGCATACGGCTGCAACATAAGACAAGATCTCTTATGTTTCAAATGCATTTATCTTTTAAACTCTCCCTTTCAAATAAATTCAAATTGCAACAGGGATTCCTGCAAGGAATTGTTTCATAATTTAAACATGTGTTTATGTGTATGTGCGTGCAATTTTGAGTATCGAAAGCTTATCTGTGTGTCATCTCAATCACAGTTTGCATCTGAGAACTTGTATTGTAAAGAAAGTATTGGTCAGCAAATGATTGTCATGCTTATCATTGCCATTTTAGTACTGGACTAGCAGTGATTTCACTTAAAAATCCCAAAGGTAAAAGATATGTAGACATGAAATACATATGTTTGTTCTCACACACATTTTTCTCCTTTGTTACCCCACAGCAGGCAGAGTTACAGTGCACTGGTTTTCCATGCACAAGACAGCTGATGGATCTGCCGCAAGGTAGAGTGTTATGTTTGCAGTCTTAACCAGGAATATTAAAAGCAACTTTTTACTATAAATGTTCTCCAGTGATGATATATAATTAAGAGAGCAACTAAGGCAATCCCATTAAATTCCAACATTTTTTTAAATAAAAAATTGGGTTTTAAAAAATAAATTGCAGTATAATGGATGAGACTGAGAATGTAAATGTGAAATGAACTGATAAAAAAGTTGATCTAACATCAGCATCAACTTCTGTTTCCTCCTTTATTTTCTGAAATATTTAATTTTATCTTCACTCTTAGAAAATTATTAATGGTAAACATTTTTTCAATAATTAGGACATGTTTCAAAAACCTCAGGAAAATGTGTATTATAAAAAATACAGAGGCTGGTGCTGTGGTTTAGCAGGTAAAGCCGCCACCTGCAGTGCCAGCATCCCATATGGGTGTTTGTTTGAGTCCCAGCAGCTCCACTTCTGATCCAGCTCTCTGCTATGGCCTGGGAAAGCAGTGAAAGATGGCTCAAGTCCTTGGGCTCCTGCACCCACATGGGAGATCCAGAGGAAGCTCCTGGCTCCTGGTTTCAGATCGGTGCAGCTCCAGCCATTGCAGACAATTGGAGTGAACCATCCGATGGAAGACCTCTCTCTCTCTCTCTCTCTCTCTCTGCCTCTCCTTCTCTTTCTCTGTAACTGTGATTTTCAAATAAATAAATAAATCTTTAAAAATACATAGATTTCAATTTTTTATTCAAATGAAGTTACTGTAATTACATTTTAAACAAAAAAAAATTTGACAGGCAGAGTTAGACAGTGAGAGAGACAGAGAGAAAGGTCTTCCTTCCGTTGGTTCACCCCCCAAATAGCTGCTATGGCCGGCGCACTGTGCCAATCCGAAGCCAGGAGCCAGGTGCTTCCTCCTGGTTTCCCATGCAGGTGCAGGGCCCAAGCACTTGGGCCATCCTCCACTGCCTTCCCAGGCCACAGCAGAGAGCTGGACTTGAAGAGGAGCAACCGGGACCAGAACCAGGGGTGCCGGTGCCGCAGGCAGAGGATTAGCCTAGTGAGCCACAGCGCCGGCCATAAACAAATTTTTGAAGTATCTCATAGATATTTCTAAAAGTACAAAGTATTGCATTTTTATAATTTACTTTGTTCTAGAATCAGTTGTAAATATTTAAAAATAATGTTCAATATAACAAAACAAAAATAAAGATATTAGGAAAAAGAAAAATTAGTCATTGAAAAATTAAATGAACCAAAGGGCCAAGTTACTGCAGAAAAAATACACATTTCTTTTTTCAATATTTATTGGTTTGCTTATTTGAAAGGGAGAGGGGAAAAAACAGAGATAGAAAAATCTTCCATCCACTGCTTAACTCTCAAAATGCTTCAATAGCCAGGTCTGGGCCCAGCCAAAGCTGGGAGCCAGTAACGCTATCCTGGTCCCCACATGGGTGGAAGGGATCCAAGGACTTGTGAAATATTTTGCTGCCTTCCCTGGTGCATTAGCAAGAATTTGGATCGGAAGCACAGTAGCCAGTTATCCAACTGCCACTCTGATATAGGATGCTGATGTTACAAGTGGAGACTAACCTGCTGTACCACAATCTTGGACCCAACATACTTTTCTGTATATTTGCCTGTGATGATCTTATAGACCAAAATGAAGAGCAAAATTTGATCAGTTGCAAAGTTCACAGTGTTCATGAAATTAAGATGGGATAATTGATCTACAGAGTATCTTTGCTTAGTACTGAGGCCATAAATATATCAATGAGTGAAGTAAAGGATTCAAGTTAAAATATTTCTGTAATAAGTGTGGTTGTTGATGGAAAAATTATGTTTTTCAAACATAATTTTGAAAATATTCTTTGTTTTTTTGTATTGGAAAGATCTTAACTAGCATAATCATGAAGGCCCTAATTATATTTTAGTGAGAGATCTTGTGATACTATCTTAACTATGCACTATAACTACATTTAGTGACAAGGCATGATAACAATAACTTTTTCAGTTAAAACAAAGCCTGGTTTCCAAAAAACACTAAATTTATTTTCATGGTTAGACTTTATTTCCTTTAAACTGAATCTATTTTGGACTTTGTAACTTTCAGTTTCCATCCTTAAACATTTGTTATTATAAGGGATATAATTGTGTTGGAAAAACATGTAGCAGTGAAAAGAATTAAATATTGCTTTCTCATACACTGTGTTCTTCATACCCCTCCTCCCCTTCATTTAATTTTATTTTCTATTTGTGTTTCATTCCACAGGCAGGAATACAACATAGCATAAAGCAAAAATAACTTCAAATTTTCTAATTTAATTTTCCAAATGCTATGAATATTAAGGACATCCCATTAAGTGTTCTTGAACCAATATAAAATAAATCAAAACAAAATAAATAAATAAACTAACAAACATGTTCAGTAGATATGGGCATAATTCTAAAGAAGAAGTAGAATATTAATGGTGAAAGAAAATTCTTCTGTTCTACATGTTATAGATATTATTTATAATAGAGGCGGTACATTGATTTAACCTGCTTTCCTTTCTTTTAAAAAAAGATTTATTTATTTATTTGAAAGTCAGAGTTACACAGAGAGAGAGAGAAGAGGCAGAGAGAGAGAGAAAGAGAGGTCTTCCATCCGATGGTTTACTCCCCAATTGGCTGTAACGGCCGGAGCTGCGTCGATCTGAAGGCAGGAGCCAGGAGCCAGGAGCTTCCTCTGGTTCTCCCATGCAGGTGCAAGGGCCCAAGTTCTTGGACCATCCTCTACTGTTTTCCCAGACCATTGCAGAGAGCTGGATCAGAAATGGAGCAGCCAGGACTAGAACCGGCACCCATATGGGATGCCGGTGCCTCAAGTCAGGGCATTAACCCACTGTGCCACAGCGCCGGCCCCTGCTTTCCTTTTCTTAAAAAAATTCTATTTAAATTACACAGAATTCATGTATTTCATTTAAACAGATTAAGGAACATAGTGACACTTCTCCCCACTACTCTCCTTCTCACTCATGCTCCAACCCTTCCTCCTCCTCCTCTCTCATTCCCACTCTTAATTTTTATGAAGATCTATTTTCCGTTTACTTAATGATCATTAAGTTAACCCTACACTAAGTAGAAGAGTTCAACGAATAGAATGAAGAATAGAAGAGAGACAAGGGTTGTAAATGATCATCGAATCTCAAAAATGTCTATTTCACACCAAAACATTACATTTCACTTACTCAGTTATCTTGGAGCAGGGAAAACATATGATATCTGTCTTTTTGGGACTGGCTTATTTCACTAAGTACAATGGTTTCCAATTGTATCTAACTTGCTGCAAATGATAGGATTTCTTTTTTTTTTTTTTTTTTTTACAATTATACCATAACTTCTTTATCTAATCAACAGTGATGGACATCTGGTTTGATTCCATATATTAGCTATTCTGAATAGAGCTGCAATAAACATGGGTGTACAGATAACTCTTTCAGGTTTTGATTTCTTCTGAGTTGGATAAATTCCCAGGAGAGTGATGGCTGAATCATATGGTAGGTCTGTATTCAGATTTTTGAAGTATTTCTGTGTTGTCTTCCACAGTGATTGTACCAGTTTATATTTCCACCAACAGTGTACCAAGGTAGGTACCTTTTTCCCCACATTCTCACCAGCATTTGTTGTTTGTTAATTTCTGTATATGGGCTATTCTAACTGGAGTGAGGTGGAACCTCATTATGGCTTTGATTTGAATTTCCCTAATGGCTAGTGATCTTGAGAATTTTCTTTTCTTTTCTTTTCTTTTTTTAACTTTTATTTAATGAATATAAATTTCCAAAGTACAGCATATGGATTACAATGGCTTCCCCCCCATAACGTCCCTCCCACCCACAACCCTCCCCTTTCCCACTCCCTCTCCCCTTCCATTCATTTCTTTTATGTTTTTATTAGGGGATTTTCTGCCTTCACATTATTTCAATATGATGGCTATATATTTCTGTGTTTCTGTGTGTAGCACATCCTTTAGCATCTTTTGTAAGATTGGATGAATGGCAACAAATTCTTTCAATTTCTGTTTGTTATGGGAGGTCTTTGTTTCACCTTCATTCATAAATGAGAACTTTGCAGGGTACAGTATTCTGGGTTGACAGTTTTTTTCTCTTAAGACATGAAATATGTCTCACTATTTTCTACTAGCATATAGGGATTCTGATGACAAATCAGTTGTGAATCTAATTGAAGATCCTTGAAAGTAATCTGGCATTTCTCTCATGCACATTTTAGAATCTTTTCTTTACATTTTAGTGTGGAAAGTTTGGCTACAATGTGTTGTGGTGAGAATCTTTTCTGGTCATATCTGTTAGGAGTTCTCTGTGCTTCCTGTACTTGGACAACCCTTTCTTTCTCCAAATTGGGGAAGTTTCTGCAATTATTTTACTAAATAGGCTTTCTAGCCCATTCTCTGTTTCCACACCTTCAGGAACTCCTGAAACCCATTGTTGGTCATTTGATAGTATATCATAAGTTTCTAACACTGTTTTTAAGTTTTCTATTTTCTTTTCTTTTTTTCTGACTGTAAGATTTCCAAAGATTTGCCTTCTAGTTTGGATATTCTTTCTGCTGCCTCTCTAAGTCTGTCATTAAGCCTTTCCACCACATTTTAGTTTAATATATTGAATTCTTCATTTCTAATATTTCATTTTGATTTCTCTTTAAAATCTCAATTTCATGCAAATTTTCATTCATGTCATGTATAGTCTTCAGTTCATGGAATTGCTTCTGATTACTTTTGAGTAATCCTATGATTAATTTTTTGAATCCCATTTCTGGCATTTCCTTAATCTCTTCTTCTTCATGTGCTAATATTGAAATGTTGTTGTGCTCCTTTGAGGGAGTCATGGTGTCTTCCTTATTCTTGATTCTTGAATTTCTGCATTTGCTATGAGGCATTTGTGGAGTTGTTTTTGTTTTTGCTTTTTCCTCTGATTACTTTCATCTTTGAGCTAAACCTCTGTGGCTTAGTGGAATGTCTGCTCTTTCAGTGAATACCAAGAGGTGTGTGGTATGTGAGACCAGGGTGCTCTGATCAATGCTCCAGGTTGGATGAGTAACCAAGGTAACGCCCAAGTTGGGCATGGTAGATCGCAATGCCCTTGTATTAGCTCCTAGTGTGTTCCACGCAGTCCTTACCCTGAGCACAGTTCCCATTGCAATGACCTGCTCTAGGCACCTAAGGAGCTCTGAGCATGTAGATCTGCACCCAGTGATTGCCCAGAGACCCAACTGTACCCTGCAGGTTTTCATGTAACCACAGAGTTCCCATGGTCTCAGAACACCAGGCTCCTACAGTTGCTGGGTGCAGAGCTTTCTCTCTGCCCTGCCAGCCTGTCCAGTCAACAGAGAAGTAGATGTTCCCTAAGACAGCTCTTCTTAGGTGTCTTGATCCTGGGAGGCTGTGGGAACCTCACTGTCCTATGTGGTTGCCCAGCTACCTCCTAGCCAGACTCAAAGTCAGTGGGGACTGCAAATTGTTCCCTCTGCTAGAGTCTTTGGATCACACGTGTACACAAGAGCCACTGACTGAAAGTTGCTCTCTCCCCACCACAGCTGTATCCTGTCTCAGCCAGATCCTGTGTGTGAACAGAAAGTCTTTCACAGCATCTGTCCAAACCCAAATGGCACACGCCCTTTCTCAGCTGGGCAACAGGGACTGTTTTGGGGAAGTTGAGTTGAGATAGATGTGCGCCCTCTACTTGCACTGCTTCCACAAGCAACTGCTAGAACCACTATCCCCCAATGCTCCCATCCAGATTCACACCACACTCTCTTCCTGGCTATTTCACCAAGGATTGCTGCAATCCATTCTTGGCTCTTTCTCCAAGCTGCCACCTACTCTGGCTCTCGGCTGCTGCAGTTGTGCATTTTTTTTTTGACAGGTAGAGTTAGACAGTGAGAGAGAGAGAGACAGAGAGAAAGGTCTTCCTTCCGTTGGTTCACCCCCAAAATGGCCACTATGGCTGGTGCTGCGACAATCTGAAGCCAGGTCTTCTTCCTGGTCTCCCATGCGGGTGCAGGGGCCCAAGCACTTGGGCCATCCTCCACTGCTGTCCCAGGCCACAGCAGAGAGCTGGACTGGAAGAGGAGCAACCAGGACTAGAACCGGCGCCCATATGGGATGCCTGTGCCACAGATGGAGGATATACCAAGTGAGCCACAGCGCTGGCCCTGTGCATTGTATTTGCATTTGTGCTGCTCATCTGCATCCTCCACACAAGTCCATGGCATTCCTCTTCCTTTTATGGGATTTCCAGTATGGCTTTCTCTGCAATTCTCACCTGAGAGTGCACTCCCAACACTGCTTTTTTTTTTTTTTTTAAACTGTTGATCCCTAGCCTAGCACAGTAGGTTGTTCCCTAATCCGCCATCTTGGAATTGCCTTAAACTGCTTTCTTTAACCCATTCTGTAATTTGCGGGTGAAGTCATCTGACTGAACTATTAGATGCCCCTATCACATTATGGTCTGGACAAAGAAAAAAAAAAAACAATAAAATCTAAAAGCCAGAACATAAATCCATTCTATGGAATCTCTTTGCACAACAGATAGATTAAATTTTGTGGACAGTGGCTCTACTCAACAGATGATCACATCATTTTTTGGATCTTAAAGTTATCTCATTTATCTCATGAGAGTGAAAAAGAATGTAGCTGATACTAACAATGAAAAAAAGTTTAACAAGCTTTCCAACTGAGATTTCTTTTCACAAAACCTTAAACCAATATAATGAAAAGAAAATATAAATTTGGCATGAGTAATGCTCACATTTGGTGACAAGATCATTTGTTTTAACAGGAAATTTGATGATTTTTTTCAATTGCAAAATCAGTCCTAAATGAACAATTTCCTACTGTTGTGTGACTTCAAAATTTTTGCATTTAACTTTCCTTGTGAGAATAAATAATAAGCAATATTATAAACATGTAGTGTTAAAATCTTTCCCCAATAATTTAAGATGGTATCAATCTTGAAACTGGAATGAATTTAATTTAGGCAATTTGATTTTTCTTGCAAAGGTAAAAAAAAATTGCTAGTTTTTTGGGGAAAGACTTTTAAGGATTGTGGAAAATAAATGAAAAGTTGAAACAGAGAAGTCCAAGTCCAAAGTGGAGTTTTGTAGTGAGGATGTGGATATCAGTTTATCCTGTGTTTACTGTTTAAATCCAATTTATTAAGGTTTTCCATGATCGAGATCTATGATGTTGATTTTCTTAAATCTAAATAGAGTATGGGGCATCACTGTGATGAGCTTTTAATGCGTGAAATATTCAGTTTTCATATGCTCAACTTAGCCCTCATAATGTGTCAGTTAAGGCATTAAGACCTTTTTACTTTCTTTTTATTTATTTATTTACTTATTTTTTTTAATTTATTTGACAGGTAGAGTTCTAGACAGTGAGAGAGAGAGGCAGAAAGAATGGCCTTCCTTTTGTTGGTTCACTCCCCAAATTGCCGCTACGGCTGGTGCTGCACAGATCTGAAGCTAGGAGCCAGGTGCTTCTCCCTGGTCTCCCATGCGGGTGCAGGGGCCCAAGCACTTGGGCCATCCTCCCCTGCCATCCCGGGCCACAGCAGAGAGCTGGACTGGAAGAGCTGGACTGGAACCGGCACCCATTTGGGATGCCGGCGACATAGGTGGAGGATTAACCAAGTGAGCCATGGCGCTGGCCCCCAAGACCTTTTTCGTGTAAGGATTTTCCCTATAGACAATTTAGAAAACAAAAGATGATTTAAATAATCATAATCTCACTAATTTTAGGGAACTCTATAATTGTATACAATGTATCATACACAGTTATATAATATATATGTATAAGATATGATATATAACATTATATGATATATAATCTATATCATATTTTAAACAGTTATGGGTTAGCATTATTCTGCTTAGTTCATGAATAAAATTTCCTTTAAAACATTTCTCATTTTTAATAACTGTCTAATATTCCATGTACTATAGTACATATCCATATACTATACACATATATATAATACATAGTACTATTTAATATTCTATGTACTATAATTACTAAATTTAATTTTCTTCAAATATGTCCTGCAAAACAGAAACCATAAAGAGCTCTGGATAAAGGATAGGGATCTATTTTGTGGTTAAAAATCACTTAGAAGAAATAACACAGTTAAACTTTCTCTTAAGGATTTACAGGGCCCAAGTTTACTCCTCCATGCAGTTCTACAGAAAGAATTTTTAAAAATTTGGTTAGCCTAGCTTTTCTCAAACCTATTTTCTTATGATCTACAGAATCAGTATTTGATTGAAATACAAATTAGGTTATGCTGATTTTGAAAACTCCTGAATCTGCATAGTTAGGAGGTTTTCTAGAATCCTTAATTTACTAATATTCACATTTTATGGCATTTAAAATGATAAAAAAAAAAAAGTACTTAGAGTGTTGTAGAGGCCTGTATCATGCCGGCATCCCATGCGGGTGCCAGCTCAAGTCTCAACTGCTCCATATCTGATCAGGCTCTGTGCGTATGTGCCTGGGAAAGCAACAGAAGATGGTCCATGTCCTTGGGCCCCTACACCCTTGTGTGATGCCTGGATGGAATTCCAATCTCCATGCTTAAGCCTGACCCAGCCCAGCCCTGGCCCAGCTCCAGTAGTTGTAGTTATTTGGAGAGTAGACCAATAGATGCAAGATCTCTCTCTCTCTCTCTCTCTCTATATATATATATACACACACACACACACACACACACATATATATATATATGTAACTCTTTCAAATTAATAAAATAAATGTTTAAGAAATGTTGGAGCCAGCATCGCGGCACAGCCAGTAAATCATCTGCCAGCAACCCTTATAGGCACCTGTTCATGCCCTGGCTGCTCCACTTCTGCACAAGCTCCCTGCTATTGTGCCTGGGAAAAGCAGAAAAAGATGGCCCAAGTGTTTGGGCTCCTGGCACCCTTTGGGAGACATGGATAAAGCTCCTGGCTTCTGGCTTCAGTCTGGCCTTGGGCCTGGCCGTTGAGGCTATCTGGGGAGCAAACCAGCAGATGGAAAATTTCTCTCTCTCATTTTTTCTCTCTGCCTCTCTCTCTCTGTAACTCTGACTTTAAAATAAATAAATTAATAAATCTTTTAAAAATGCTTGAGAGCTTATTAACAATTCACTAAGAGTATATTAAATCTAGACTTGTAGAAGTGGATAAACTGGTTTTCAAGTTCCTTTCTCATGTAATATTCTATAATTTGTTTCTGAAGTCAGTAATTCAATGGACAATATAGTTTGAAATGATCATACCCACCTCACTGAATATATACTTATAGATTTGCTTCTTGGGAGATTAGTATTGCCAATGCCTCTCAGCAGAAAGAAAAATAAAATTGTATAGTTCATGAGTAACTGTGACTAAATTAATTAAATTTAAAAAACCATGATTTTTCCAGGCCTTAAGTTGTCTTAAAATATTCATGCATGCATGGAACAATTTGAGTTTATAAATATAGATATAGATATAGATATACACAGAAGGAGACAGAGAGAGGAGAGAGAGATATATTCATATATATGTGTGTGTATATATATGTACACATATATTGGTACTTTTAAAACAAATTAAGGTATTTTGGAAATCACAATTAGCTCTAATGAATTTATTTCGAAATTTGAGATTCCTCATGTCTTGTCTGTCAAATAGAAAGTATCCTTGGATGATTAGGGGAAACTTCTTTTACAAAAACATAAAAATTGTAAAATTGTTTTTGTGAGCATTCAGGAAATTTGGTGCTGCACGTTTAGAATTATTTAGGTATTTCCAAGATCACCAATTATTGTAAGTACTTTCATAGTTGGTTTTATGGCATGAATTGGTTTCCTTTCATGGTTTCAGAGTGATTGAGATTAAGGTAGATACTTGTGTCATTTCTTCCTCCACCTTTTGCTTTTTAAAGTAAAAGCTGCTGTAAATCACAAGGTAGAAAAATATTTTGACTCTCTTAATATCTTAGAAGCCACTATGATTTTTCAAATTTTTAAGGACCTAGTAACATTTCATGGATGTTTGGCTTTTCCTTGTTGTTTAGATTCTCAAATGAGCCATTTAACTAATTACATTTCCTGTTAACACAGTTATGCTCCTGGGTTCCTGAGTTTGCTTTGCTTACATTTATAACCTTTGTAACGTACTGTTTACATTATATGGCTAAAATCTTGCCAGTCCTCTAATATCAATGCCCTAATTACATTAAAATATTTACTTTCCAAAATTTATTTTGTATAACTAAAATTTCTCCTCCTGTGAATATATATTATTACCCTCTGCCTACATTTTTCCTTGTTCCACTGTGGATTATTTAAAAGAAAATTCCCATCAAAAGAGAATTTTAAATTGTACACTCTTTTCATAAAAACATTTTCTTTCATCATTAATATATAGTGACTTTTTGGTTAAAAAGAAGTAACTGGTTAAAAGTGAAAAGCTACAGATCAATTTCTGTTCCTTTCCAGACCTGATGACTTCTGTATGGAAGTCGCATTTTCATTATCCTTTTTCCCTCTTAATCTCACACAGAATTCCATTTCAACCTCATGTTTCTTAAATGGAATGAGCACGTACGGTTATATTAGCAATCTGCAGACTTGCACATACATATTCTAGGTAATATTTCAGAGAGATGAAAAAATCCTGCTGTCACAAAATGTTTCACAGAATGATTAGTGTTCATGTCATGGCTACTTCTCCTTCACCTGTCAAATGTTACATATCTGTAAGTTCAAATCTCCCAAAACTTTGTTTTTGATGTAGGTGCCATACATAAAATAATCTACTATGTAATACTTTCAATATCGTTTATGATATTTTTGCTAATTAGAACTGGGAAATATGAATAGGTCACTCCTATAGCAAATGCCTTCTCCCTTGTGTTGTCTTAGTAAACGTCTGTATGTGATCTTGGTTATTTTGCTTACAAATGACGGTAGTCAGTCAAAGGGAATAGAATTAATTTCCCTGCTTATATGTTCAGAAGGATATTTTATAATTAATGCTTTAGATATTTTCTCTGCTGCAATAGCAGGTTGTAATGGAAGACAGTGTTATATTGTAGGAAGCACTTAGAATTGGGTGAAAAATGTTTATACTCAAATCTGGCTGTGTTATCTTAAGCAAATGCTGACGCTGTTCAGTATATGCTTTCCCATCTAAACTAAAGTTAAATTTGGAATTGGGATTCATAACCATATATAAGGCAATTGAATATTTATTTCATAGTTGTGTGTTATTAAATATTACAAAGCATTGGAAATACAAATTAGGATATCTGCTACACAGACGTGCAATAGGTATTAATGAATATTATTACTCCATTTCCTGAAACCTGCAAAATGTATCCACAGTATGAATATGAATTTCTCCTTTAAAGTTGATTTCTCTTCCATCAAATTATCAAATTATGCCCCTAAAATAACACTGATAATAATTTAATTGAATATAAATTGAATAATGAAAATCTTATCTCAATTTACAAGAAATATACAACTGTTACCAATTATTTTTGGTTCATATATTATTGTTAAACCTAGTCATCTGTCTGTGCATGACTATGAGCAATATTTAAGAGACAAGAAAATGAATGAATGAGTTAAAAAATATCATCAGAAATTGCAGAATATCAGCACATTCTTAGTTACATATTTTCTCTCTGTTTATATGCAGTTTGTTTAATTTTATATTTCACAATTGTAATGACCACATCTTTACTCCTTGTTTATTCAATGTAGGTATATGCATTTTGTGTTTTCTTCTACCAAGAACCTAAAATAGAATAATGCATAGAAAATATGAAATGCCTAATTTAGTATATCCATGGAATAAAAAAATAAATAACATTGCTTTCAAGAACTGCACTCTCCTAATAGTAGTACAGCATCTGCAATTTAATGTAGGATGACAAGACCACAGGGTACTGTAATAATGTGAGGAGAGATCTAGCCCTGCCATCTAGTCTACTGATGAAGAACATTTGGAGTTCCTTGGGATTGCAGGTGAAGTGGTGTATTGTCAGTGGAGTTTTTAATAATTGGGGTTTTAGAGTCATCCAGAGTAGAGCTAATATCTAGCCTCATTTGCCCTTGCTAACTGGTATTAATATTATCCATCTTACAAAATTTCAAAATTAAATGAGTTAATTTATTATGTTACGTGAAGCAGTGCTTAGTACATAATGAGCACTCTCTATTCATCCCTTTTTACTATCATTAACTATGATTAAGCATAGAATAGCTTCTAAATTTCCAATTTTTGCTCTCAAGGACTCTGTAGGGACTGGAAAGATGAATATTTAAATAATAAATGAAATAAAGTGTGATACCATCTTTATAGAAAGCTGGGTCAGGAATGTCTTGTTTTCAAGTTGATGTTTAAACTGAAATATAAGAGATGCCTGGGAGTTAACCAGGCATAGAAGTGGAATTTTTTGGTCCCAGAAGAAGGCATAACTGTTACAAATATCTAGGGGCCAGAGAGTAACTCTGGTTATCAAGGAACTGAAAGAAACAATATGATATATAGTTAATGTTTCAGGAGGAATTAAATTGGGAGGTTAAGATGGTGAGATTCTAAGAAGCTACTTACATTATTTATATATTTACCAAAGATGTTGAGAATCCACTTTAAGATTTTAAGCATACACTAACATGCTCAGAATTTATTTTTTAGAAAAATCACCCTTCTCACAGGAGGTGATTTGCTTACATGAGAAGAACACAGGTGAATTTGGGAAGATGAAATTGCAATAGTCCAGACAAGAGACTGTGATCCTTCAATTTTCAGTTGAGAATCTCAAGCATACAGAGGACAATTGAAATCATGGATATGGAGATGGTATCCAAGGAGACTATGCAAAAACGATGGGAAAATAGTACCATTCATATTGGGAAAGTCAAAAGAAGAGAAATCTAGAAAGGAAACCGAGAATGTGTAAACAGAAAAAAATAAAGAGTATCTTTTTTTGAAAGAAGTACAGAGAGATAAGAGACACATAGTCAGTGTGGGTGCAAACTGTTGAAATCTTTACTTAGTATAGAGTTGATCTTCTGTATATAAAGATATTTAAAAATGAATATTTTTGTATTTGACAGGTAGAGTTACAGACAGTGAGAGAGAGAGAGAGAAAGTTCTTCCTTCTGTTGGTTCACTCCCCAAATGGCTGCAATGGCCGGAGCTACGCCTATCTGAAGCCAGGAGTCAGGTGCTTCTCCCTGGTCTCCCATGTGGGTGCAGGGGCCCAAGCCCTTGGGCCATCCTCCACTGCTGTCCCAGGCCACAGCAGAGAGCTGGACTGGAAGAGGAGCAGCCAGGACTAGAACCGGCTCCCATATGGGATGCTACCGCCGTAGGCGGAGGATTAATGTAGTGTGCCACGGCACCAGCCCCTAAAAATGAATCCTAATGAGGAATGAGATGGGAGAGGGAGTAGGAGGTGGGATGATTGGGGGTAGGAGGGCTGGTATGGGGGGAAGAATGGCTATAATCCAAAAGTTATACTTATGAAATTTATATTTATTAAATAAAAGCGTTCTATAAAAAAAAAGAAGAGACACACAGAGAACTTCCATCTGCTGGTTCACTGTCCAAATGGCGGAAATATCTAGGGCTGGGCTGGGCTGGGCCAAAGCCAGGAGTCAGGAACTTCTTCCAGGTCTCCCATATGGGTATCATGGGCCCAAACAGTGGAGTCATCTTCCACTACTTTTCCCAGGCCATTTAGCAGGGAGTTAGATCAGAAGGGAAGCAACCAGAAGTCCAACCAGTGCCCATATGGGATGCCAGCAATGCAGGGGGAAGCTTAAGATGCTGGATAACATTGTTGGCCCCAAAGAGTTATCCTTTTAGAATTATTATTGAAATCTAGAGAAGAAGAGCATGTTTCAAGAACAAGAGATAATCATTAGAGTCACATAGTTTCAAGAGGAATCATGAAACCTCAAAGGAAATAATTGTCAATATAGAAATGGACAAACGTTAAGTTCTAGAACACGCAAAGATTTAAAATTCAAGGAAATGAAGAAGAAACAACACTTTCATTGTGCACCTGAGTCATAACTATGAATATGTATGACAGTAAAGAAGACATGACATTCAGCATCACTAGGGTTGACTGAGGATAAATGGGATAATAGATATGGAAATTACTTGCTGTAACGATTGTAGGCCTTTTTGAACATCTGATGCTATTTAACAGATTAGTGTGAGAACTAACATAAAGTGTATATTAAAAGATATGAGAATTAATAATGCAAAGTGTGTGTTAAAAGTCTCTAAATTTTAAAATAGACTGCTCTATCCTTAAATTGGGTCCTTTTGTTCAATTAAAAAGGACAGCCTAAACATTCTGAAAAGAAGCAGATTTCTTTGAAACATACATAATGTTTAAATAATTTGTTTTGGTTTGATATAAAGAATGTTGGAATGTCTTTCAGCCTTACTCAAAAAATAATTGAAATTGCCTGTGTCAGATAAAATAGCTTTAATAGCATAGTCATCATGTGAATGCTTATGAATGAATATACCTAACAGATTAATTTTTAGTGATAACTTATACTAAATTCTCTTTGTAGGTAGTAGGAATAGCTAAATACTCACAAATTTAGTGTCTCTATTGTTAATCATCATTTAATGGGCATAATATTTATCAATTCACAGTTTCATACATGCTCAGTAAGTATTGTCCAGGATTAGGATATCTCTTTGCATGCTGACTTAATCATATGGCTGTCTAGTCAGGTTTAGTAGAAAATGCTGCTAATCCATACATCGATGGCTTATGTGGGATTAGGCCATGGCCAACCAGATGCCCCAGATATTTTTGAGCCAGGGAAATACCATGACAAAAAGTTAGGGGGAAAACATAAAAAGGAATCAGAGAGACAGACCCTAGTGGAAGGATTTCCAGTTTCAAAAGCACTAACATTTCAACATGAACATTTCTAAAATGAATATTTCTCAGGCCATTTGGAGTCAATATGAAAACATGGTAGGTTTCAAAACCTCATGTAAAGGGGAGAAAAGATATTTTGCCAGTGCATGAAATTTTTGAGTTTTGCTCAGCTTTCATTTAGGCCAACCCAATATAACACCATGCAAAACCCATATACCCACTATATTAAAATCACGTAATACAATAATTGCTTCTAAACTATATTAATATAAATGACCAATTTAGCTAACAGCTGAATACCGCATTTCTTATTCTTTTGCAGTAAGGGCTGCTTTACCACAAATATCTTGGAAAAACACGGATTCTTCCATCTGCTACAAATTAATGTGAATCAGATCCTAGTAGTCATATTGCCTTTTGTCTGCTCGGGTGCATAAAACATACAATCCAAAGTGAAGGTAAATAAGATGCCCTGCCATTCTCTGTATGCTAAGGAGCTCTCTCTGTTAAATAGACTGCAGTGCACCCTGGGAAGTGTTGGATCTGTGCCTGCAGTTCTATTTGTTCAAGTAGCTCGTCTTGAAAGCCTGCCCAACCTCAGCTGTAGACTTGGAAGATACAAAGCAAGCAATTTGGATTTTCCAAATCATCAGTCCCTGCGAAGGCAGGAAGGAGTCCAGTAACAACAAAGACTCCTCTAATTCTTAAGTAACCAACCCCGTGGGACTGGGATCCTCTGAAGAAACTTAGCCTCTTGTCTAAGCTCGTTTAAGTGTGTGTGTGCGCGCTTGTGTGTGTGCGCGTGTGTGCACGCCTGTGTGTGCTGTCTCCATAAGGATGACTGAAAATGCTCGCTATCGTTTCCCAACATCTGTGCCTATTGCTGCTTTTCCAACACAAACTTCCAGATTTTGTGTCACAGCTGCCATGAAGCTGGCAATTGGCATAGACAGAAATCTCCCCCTTGTGTACACAGCATAAAGCTTCTAGTGCCCCTGCTAAGAGTTCAAAGTCTTTCGTAAAACTTTATCGTAACTGGCAATGCCATGAGGTCTTCAAAAGAGTTTAACAACTGCAAATTGGATCAACTTGGAGTACAACTACATGTGAAATAAGCAATAAGAAATAACCAGTATGATTGTTTTACATAGCATGCCAACTGAAGTCATATGCCAGGAAATATTGTTTGGTGGAACTTCAGTCCGTGTTTGGTCAAATAATAGATTTGTTTGATAGGTACACTGATTCTCTATCAAAATACATCAATAGGAAAGCTTCCACTGCAAATGGTAAGAAGGTTACTTAAGGTATCCTTTACTTTTAGGATTGCATAAGCATAATTGAATCAGCATTTGTAAGAAAAATAAACAAATGTGTCTCACTGTGTAATAAAATATATCAAAAATTGTTAAAATTTTAGGGGGATGGTGGTATGGTCTTGCGGGTTAAGCCACCGACACTGGCACCCTGTGTTGGAGCACTGGTCTGAGTCAGGACTGCTCTGTTTCTGATCCAGCTTCCTGCTGATGCATCCGGGAAGACAGCCGAAAATGGTGCAGTTACTTGGGCCCTTGCCACCCATGTTGGAGACCAGGGGGATGTTCCTGGCTGCTGACTTCTGCCTAGCCCAGCCTCAACTATTGAGGGCATTTGTGGAGTGAACCAGCCGATAGAGGATCATTGTTACAAATGTGCTTATTAACCATTCAGTAACTTTGCCTCTCAGGCCAGTATTTTCTTGGACACATCGTGGTTTTGATATAGTGAGGGACACATCAAAAACTTGAATAACTTTATCTGGAACTCTCAGGCTACTATCAAACTTTATATATTTTCTCCATTATTTTGCTTTGTCCTTATTAGTGTTGGTTTATGATGAAAAGGAAAATTGGTGGATACAATGAAGACAAATTTTTATGTGTATTATTAATGAACTTCAAACATGTACACTAGCTCTCCATAAAAAGCACTTTTTCATGAGCCAGGAGAGGTTTTAAAATGTTTATTTATTTATTTTTATTTATTTGAAAGGCAGTGCAGTCAAGGGAGAAAAAGACGAAGAAATAGAGAGACAGATGCCGACAACAAATGTGTTGTCCCAGGCAAAGCCAGGGACCTGGAACTCTGTTGGGGTCTTCCACATGAGCGGCAGGGGCTTAAGTACTTGAGCCATCACCTGCTGTTCTCCACAGTGTGCATTAGCAGGAAGCTGGATTGGAAAACAAGTGCTAGGATGAAACAATGCACTACAAATATGGGAGACAGGAGTGCCTAGCAGCTATTTCACATGGGGTAAAATGTGCCACAATGCCTGCCCCATCAGGAGAAATTTTCAAGAAAAAAAACAAGCATACTTGTGGCCCTCAAGCAGTCCAGATTTAGTGGAAAATAAACACATAGCTTATTTTTTGCAAAAATGCATGTAAAAGATTCAGAATTTTAAAGATGTACATTTTTTAAATGTTTATAAATTTTATAGTTCTAATTACCATATCCAAAGCACATTCTTTGGCTCTGAGCTTTGCATTTGTGGGAAAATGGAGCAGCTTTCCTCTTGTTCTATGTTAACTCTCTTCCTGTGATTTATGGAGCAGTCTTGCAATTTTAGTGAGTTAGTGTTCCTAGCAACTTGGATGCACGAATGATCTAGGCCAAACGAAATAATTCCGATTTTTTTCTAAGTCTGATGGCTGAGATTCCTTTTTATTACAGGCAAGACATTGTTACCATGAGAATCATAGCTACCTGAAATTTTTCATTTTTTTTACAAGTATGTAAGAATACCCAGATAGCCAGTATTTAGAATAAAGAAGAAAGACAGGGAGAATCCTGAAAATGTGTAGGTCCTCGACTAGTTATTTCTAAGCTTTTTCCCTGCACATTTTCACAAAGTTAAGTTATATGAACCAATTAAGTCACCTTGTTTTATTTAGTGAGGCTTGAATTGTGTTTCTGTCAGTTCTACTCAAAGAACTTGACTGAAACAAGCTAGTGACACAATTTCTGATTGTGATGGCTTCTGTTTTATTCTTAACATTATTACTTGAAGGAAAATGCAGGTGCAGTTACTTTTTAACTGGAAAAACTTACTAGCAGTAAAAAATACAGAATGAATAACTACCAAGCAACTGCCAGGCAGCAGAATGAAATTCAGTAAAATAAACAGAATCTATGTGGCAAAATAAGAGAGGAAGAGGAAACAGAGAGGAAGGATGAAAGCCAGAAATTACATATCCAGATGACATTGATAAGAACAAACATAAACATTTAAATGTGAATGTGAATCAGTGAAAAATGAAACTAAAACACACCTTAATTTTGTTAAGAATTCCAATATCCATTATTATATTTTATTTAAAAATATTTAAAAAGATGACAAAGATGCCCTAAGTTATGCATTTCTTTTAGTGGAGCAAAAATATATAATTTCTGTGAAAGAAAATTTTCATGTTTGCTCTGAATGTGGTAAAGGATACCATTAATACCTAAGAAGCTTCTGTTACTGCAAAAAAAATGAGATTGAGAGAAGCATCAATTACACTTTGTCCAAAGAGTGAGTATAAATTCCTGTAGTGTGAACCTACAGAGATTCCCAAAATAGAAGGCAGTATTTTTGGGTAAAGGCAACTGGAGTCTATTCAAATATGTTTAAGCATTTATAAAATACAGTAATGCTACTTGAATAACCCTCTTGATAAAATGTCCTAAACCATTTCCTAGTTGGTTGAGAAAATTAAGAATTAAACAATAGTTCAGGATGATAATACCAGTTAAGTTGATTTAAGCCAGCTAATAGCAATTCCCTTTTCTCTGCCTTGGGCCTGAGGCATGGATCTATGATTCTGAGACCCTTCTTTGTGTTCTGACCCCATTGTTATCATTGATGAAATGTGATAGACACTACACTCAGTTGTTCTTCTGGTAATAGACAAATAGAACATACATAGCAAAGAAGCTTTATATAGCATGACAAATGTTTCCATTTTCCCAGCCTGAGATTTTATACTAAAAACATATTCAATGTGCCGTAATAATCAGAATGGAAACTATTCTTTATTATTTTGATTCTTGATATGTGAAATATGATAAGCCCAGGAAATCTGTATCATAATCATGCCAACATTAACTCTTTTAAAAAAGAAAAAAAATGGAAATGAGAGAGGAGAAAAGAAAGAAGGGAGAAAATACAAAATATGTAAGAAAAATTTTTACTAGTACCTTGTGTTACATTTTCTATTGTTTGTCCCTCCTTTTAATGAATGTAGTGCATATTTTGGGGGTTACACTGTGGAATTTCAACACATTTATATGATGTATACTGATCAAATGAGGGTAATTAGCATTTCCACATGCTTATCATTTCTGTATGTTTGGCTCCTGACTTCGAACTGGCCCATTTCTGGCCGTTGTGGCCATTTAGGTAGTGCATCAGCAGATGAAAGATCTCTAAATCTAGGTCTAGACCTAGAAATTCTTCATAAAATATATTGTCGCTCCCCCTCTTCACGGAGGAACGACACTAAACCCTGCCTAGGCTTCACATCCGAGTCACGGCACCATTATGTCGCTCCCCTTCTTTGCTGAGGAACGACACAGGACCCTGCGTTGTTCTTTTGTCTGCTCGGCTCTCCCCGGGTTTGCTGCTGGTTCTTCCCGGGTTGGCTACCGTCCTTCCACCTCCGTGAAAGGGCGGTTCCCCCTGCCACTTTCCCCACTTCCACGGGGGAGCGGCACACTGCCGGCCGGCTCTCTCAGGGGCTGCTCAGGTGTTCCTTCAGATAGATGTTCCTGGTGCATGTTGTCTCTCTCCTCCTTTATAGTCCTCTTCCACCAATCCCAACTCTGCTACCCACACGCCTAGCATGCTGCTCTCCTCCAATCAGGAGCAAGATCAGCTCCTGCAGCTCAGTCAATCAAATTGGCGAGAGGCAGCTGCGTAGAAGCTGTTTATTCCTCTCCCAGCGCCATATTGTGGGAGAGCAGATGCATAGAATAAGTCTTAATTCGAGTAACTTAGTCTAGTCTGAGTTGCTCCCCACAATATATGAGCAGTTGCTGTGAGCTAGTCACACCTGACTGTACTGTAGAGCATGTATTGCTATGATATAACTGTGTTTCAGTAACGTGGGTAACGGCTCCAGTTCCCATTCCCCTAACCTTACCAACTCTTGGATTGACGGTTTTAATTTACACATATGAGAGAAGACGTGCAGTATTTGTTATTCTTTGTCTAGTTTATTTCACTTAATCTCCTCTTTTTCCATCTATTTTGCTTCAGAGCCTATTTCATCCTTTTCACAGCTGAACAGAATTCTTTCTTTCCATGCATCCATCGGTGAACACCCAAGCTTATTCCTTATCTTGGTTGTTGTAAACAGTGCTACAAAAACATGGGAGTGCAAGTACTTCTTATGTGTACTGACTTAATTTCCTTTGGAGGTATATCCAGGAGTGTGATTGCCATGTTGTGTGGTAGATATATTTTCAGTTTTTTGAGAAAGCTCTGCACTGTATTCCTTAATTGCTGGACTAGTTTTTATTCACACAAACTGTGTGAATACAAACTTCCTTTTCTTGCATTCCTGGTAGCGTTGGTTAATTATTTTTATAATAGTCATTCTACTAGATTTAGGTCATACTTCATTCTAGTTCTGATTTGCATTTTCCTGATGGTTATCTATGTTGAACATGCTTTCATAAATTCACTGGTCACTTGTTTTTCTTCTTTTGAGAAATGCTTGTTTAGATCATGTTTCCATTTCTTGATAGCATTATTTGTAGTTGCTGTTGTTAAGTTTTCTGAGCTACTTATGAGCACTCTAGAATAAAAACTTCCTAACATCCCCACCTCTTGATAGCATCACCTTGGGAATTAAGTTCCAACAAATCAATACTTTGGAAATATACTCAAATCATAGCAAACTCCGTACCATAAAGTTTCCCTAGATATTCCAGTTAGCAACCTCTTACATCCCTTTGGCTAAGCAAATTGCCACCCTAGACAAATCTTTTTATAGTAAAAAGGAAGAGAATGCCTCATCTCTTAGCTCTCCTCCATGTTTTCTCTCTTTCCTACGTCAATTCATTCTTCACCCAGTAGTCAGAGTAAGCTTTTAAAAGAAAGTGCTATATAAATCTTCTGTAAACCTTTTTGATATAACCCAGTTGGATTTAATATATTTAAGAGGTTAAAAATAAGGCCAGCACCATGGCTCAATAGGCTAATCCTCTACCTTCAGCACCAGCACCCCGGGTTCTACTCCCGGTCGGGGCACCGGATTCTGTCCTGGTTGCCCCTCTTCCATGCCAGCTCTCTGCTGTGGCCCGGGAGTGCAGTGGAGGATGGCCCAGGTCCTTGGGCCCTGCACCCACATGGGGGAACAGGAGAAGCACCTGGCTCCTGGCTTCAGATCAGTGCAGTGCACTGGCTGCAGCGGCCATTGGAGGGTGAACCAATGGAAAAGGAAGACCTTCTCTCTCTCTCTCTCTCTCTCTCTCTCACCGTCTACTCTGCCTGTCAAAAAAAAAAAAAAAAAAAAAGAGGTTAAAAATATTTAGAGTAGCTGCCAGACATCGTGTAGTCTGTCAGCAGGAAGTCTTTGCCTATGCGAATATCTTAAAGTTTCCTCAATGTTTTCTAGGAATTTGATGATATCTGGTAGTAGATTTACATCCTTGATCCATTTTGAGTTGATTTTTGTTAAGGTGTAATGCAGGGGTCTTGTTTGATATTTCTGCACACTGAGATCCAGTATTCCCAGCACCATTTGTTGAAGAGACTGTCTTTGGCCCAGGAATTGATTTTAGCTCCTTTGTCAAAAACAAGATTTCTGTAGATATGTGGATTGATTTCTGAGTTTCTATTCTGTTCCGTTGGTCTACACATCTATTCTTTGTTTGTTCCAAGCTGTTTTGATTATGGCTGTCCTGTAATATGTCTTGAAATCTGGTATTGTGGTGCCTCCAGTTTTGTTTTTGTTGTATAAGATTTCTTTAGTTATTCAGGGTCTCTTGTGTTTCCATATGAATTTCAGCATAATTTTTTCTAGACCTGAGAATAATGTCGATGGTGTTTTGATTGGGATCTCATTGCGTCTATCTGTAGATTGCTTCTGCATAGATATTTTGATGATACTGATTCTTCCAACCATGAACATGGAAGATTTTCCATTTCTTTGTGTGTTTTTCTATTTCTTTCTCTAATGTTTTATAATTTTCATCATAGAGATGTTTGGTTTCCTGGATCAAATTTATTCCAAGGTATTTTATTTTCTTTTGTAGCTATGGTGAATGGGATTGATCTTTAAAGTTCTTTCCCGGCCATGGTATTGTCTATGTAAACAAAAGCTATTGAATATTGGGTGTTGATTTTATATCCTGCCACTTTACCAAATAATCTTATGAGTTCAAATAGTCTCTCAATGGAGTGTGTTGGATTCCCTATATAGAGAATCATGTCATCTGCAAATAGGGATAGTTTGATTTCATCTTTTCCAATTTGTATACCTTTGACTTCTTTTTCTTGCCTAATGCCTCTGGCTAAAACTTCCAGGATTATATTAAATGGTAATGGTGAGAGTGGGATCCTGTTTGGTTCTGGAATTTTAGGGGAATGCTTCCAGCTTTTCTTTTCTTTTTTTTCTAAAGATTTATTTGTTTATTTGAAAGTCAGAGTTACACAGAGAGAGAATGAGAGGCAGTGAAAGAGGTCTTCCATCCACTTGTTCATTCTGCAATTGGCCACAAAGGCTGGAGCTGTGCTGACCTGGAGCCAGGAGTTTCTTCTGTGTCTCTCACATGGGTGCAGGGGCCCAAGGACTTGGGCCATCTTCTACTGCTTTCCCAGGCCATGGGCAGAGAGCTGGATCAGAACTGGAGCATCCAAGACTCAAACCAGCGCCCATATGGGATAGTGGCACTGCAAGTTGGAGGCTTTACCTGCTACACCACAGCACTGGCCCTCTCTTCCTGCTTTTCCATGTTCAATAGGATGCTGGCCATAGGTTTGTCATAAATTGCCTTGATTGTATTGAGGAATCTCCCTTCTATACCCAATCTGCTTAAGGTTTTCATCATGAAAGGATGTTCTATTTTATCCAATTCTTTCTTGCCAGGGAGTGCAGTGGAGGATGGCCCAAGTGCTTGGGCCCTGCACCCCATGGGAGACCAGGATAAGTACCTGGCTCCTGCCATCAGATCAGCTGCGGTGGCCATTGGAGGGTGAACCAACGGCAAAGGAAGACCTTTCTTTCTGTCTCTCTCTCTCTCTCTCTCTCTCACTGTCCACTCTGCTTGTAAAAAAAAAAAAAAAGAATAAGTCTCACTTGATCCAAGTGAATGATGTTTATGATGTGCTGTTGGATTTGATTAGTGAGTATTTTTTGAGGACTTTTTTATTTGTGTTCATCAGAGATATTGGTCCATTGTTCTCTTTCTCTGCTGTATCTTTTTCTGGTTTAGGAATTAAGGAGATGGTGGGCTCATAGAAGGAGTTTTGAAGATTCCCCCCTTTCAATTGTTTTGAATAGCTTGAGAAGAATTGTAATTAGTTCTTCTTTAAATGTCTGGTAGAATTCAGCAGTGAAGCCATCCTGTCCTGCTTTTCTTTGTTAGGATGGCCTTTATTACTGATTCAATCTCCATCTTGGTTAGTGGTCTGTTCAGGTTTTCTCTGTATTTATGCCGCAAGTTTGGTAGATTGCATGTGTCCAGGAATCTATCCTTTTCGTCTAGGCTTCCAATTTTTTGCATATAGCTCCTTGTAGTAATTCCTGATGATTCTTTCTATTTCTATTGTATCTGTTGTTTCATTGTGTTTTTTATCTCTGATTTTATTGATTTTGCTCTTCTTTCTTTTTTGGTTAGTTGGGCCAATACTATATATATTTTGTTTAATTTTTCAAAACACCAGCTATTTATTTCACAGCTCTTTTGTATTGTTTTTTTTGTTTCAATTTTGTTTATTACTTCTCTAATTTTAATTATTTCTTTACTCTTACTAACTTTGGGTTTTGTTTATTGTTATTTCTCTAAGGCCTTGAGATGCATTGAAAGCTCATTTATTTGGTGTCTTTACTATTTCTTGATGTAAGCACCAGTATCTACAAACTTCCTTCTTAACACTGCTTTTGCTGTATCCCATAAGTTTTGATATGTTGTATTGCCATCTTTATTTGTTTCCAAAATTTTTTTTATTTCACTTTTGATTTCTTCTATTGCACAATGTTCATTCAGGAGCATGTTGTTCAGCCTCTATATATTTGTATATGTTTCAGAGATTCTTGAATTGTTAATTTTTAGCTTCATTCCATTGTGGTGAGAGGAGATGCATGGTATGATTTTGACTTTTTTGAATTTGCTGAGATTTGCTTTATGGCCTAGTATTTGGTCTATTCTAGTGAAAGTTCTGCATTCTGTAACTGTGGGATGCAAAGTTCTGTTGGTATCAGTTAGGTCCATTTGGTCCATAGAGTAGATTGGCTCTGTTATTTCTTTGTTGATTTTCTGTCTAGTTCATCTTTTCATTGATGAAAGAGGGGTGTTGAAGTCCCCCATTACTATTCTGTGGTTGTGCTCATTGGTGATAGGGGGATCGTGTTGTATTCCTTAATCTTATTTCTTGAATTTCTGCATTTATTTTTAGGCATTTGTGGAGTTACTTGCTCATTTTTTCCTCTGATAGCTTTTATCTTTGCACTGTGTCTCTGTGGCTTATTGCAATGTTTGCTGCTTCAGGGAATACTCACATATGCGTCCTGGTTGTGTCCAGGGAAATCTGATCAGTGCTCCAGTGTGGGGTGAGTGTCCAGGGCGACATCCAGGTTGGGCATGGTGGATTTCCTCTTGTTAAAAGAAAGGGGGGTATGGTCACATTTTTTGGCATAATCATACCTTCACCTCCTCTCTTCCAAGGTGTTCAGTGCCTAGGTGTTAGCCCTGGTGAATGTAATACTCATCTGCACTTCCATATGAAATGCACAAAGGATCTGTGCAGTTGAGTACAGATCCTGCTGCAATGACCCAACCCAAACCATCTGGAAGATCTGTGCATATGGAGCTAGTTGCACACACAGATTTCCCAAAGACCCAGCTACACCCTGCACCCATCCATGCACACAAGGGTCCCAAAGTCATGCGGTACAGAGGATCCACTCACCCTTCTAGACTGTTCCATCCACAGAGAGGCTGAGACATTCCCAGAGCAAGCCACCTGTGGGTGCTCTGTCTAGGCAGAGCCCCAGAGCCTGTGATATGTGGAGAGTCTGGGGACACTTCACTGTCATATGTGGGTGTCCATCCTTCCAGGTAGACTCCAAGTCAGTAGGGAATGTGGGTTTTTCCCTCTGCTGAAATCCCTGGATCACACCCATGCACAATAGCCATCTGCTGCAGCCCTACTAGTTTTACACTGTGCCTTCCTGCCTCGGTTGCTGGGCAAAAACAAGAGTCTTTGCTGCTGATACTGATGTCGGAATGTCTCCTTCTCCCTGCCTGGGGCTTCCGCAGCTGCCTCCTTTGACAAGATGGCATTGTCAGCTCTTGGTTTT
Organism: Oryctolagus cuniculus; assembly: GCF_051225735.1. Taxonomy (NCBI): domain Eukaryota; kingdom Metazoa; phylum Chordata; class Mammalia; order Lagomorpha; family Leporidae; genus Oryctolagus; species Oryctolagus cuniculus. The sequence goes on from NC_142874.1 coordinate 83,118,558, forward strand.
CATATATGGTATTCCCTCTGCCTGGAATGGTCTCTCCCTCACTTTACATCTGCATAACCGATCAACTTTGAGATACCTATTTTAATGTGTTACTTTGGGAAGCTTTCCCTAATTTCCCAGAGTAAATGAACCCCACCTTTTAATCACCCTTAATTCTGATTTACAGCACTTACAAAGTTGTACCATGTGCTTTTATGTGTGCAGTTATCTAATGGAATTTTGCTTATATCTCCTAATAATCTAACAAAAGAAGGGAATAGAATGCACAGCTAGTCATTTATATAATTTTAGACAGATGCACGTACTCACACACACACACACACACATACTCTCACACATACTCACATGCACACATACACTCACATATATCCTCCTACAGTCATTCACACAAACTCACACCCTCTCTCTCTCACACACACACATATTCATAGCCACACACTCTCACACACACACCTTCCTCTCTGCCTCTCTCTCTCTCTCACACACACACACACACACACCTCATACCTTAGAGCTTACCTTAGAAAGCTATAATACTGGAGCTGGTGCTGTGGCATAGCGGGTAAAGCCATCGCTTGCAGTGCCAGCATCCCATACTGTCGCCAGTTCCAATCCATCTCTCTGCTAAGGCCTGGGAAAGCAGTAGAGGATGGCCCAAGTCCTTGGGCCCCTGCACCCATGTGAGAGACCTGGAGGAAGCTCCTGGATCCTGGCTGTGCATCAGTGCAGCTCTGGCTGTTGCAGCCATCTGGGGAGTGAACAAGCAGATGGAAGACTCTCTCTCTCTCTCTCTCTCTCTGTCTCTCTCTCTCTGCCTCTGCCGCACAGTAACTCTGCCTTTCAAATAAGTAAATCTTAAAAAAAAAAAAAAGCTATAATACTGTGAGATCTTTACTTTTCTAAGTCATTACAGAAGCAGGTGATCATTTCATTCTTTTAGTCCTTTCCAAGTTTTCTTGATCTGTGATCTGAGAGGCAAGCATTTTACTTGTCCAGATACTCTGATTTCTGCTAAAAAGCTTTGTGAATTGACAGCTTTGGGAAGTAAGACTTGAACCCGTTATAACCAGTGGGTCTCCTTCTTTTCTGCTCCTTGTCCTAGTATATTTTTTATATCATGAATCACAGTTAAGCTGTGTTTTCCCTGGCCTTGAATACTCTCTCAGCTTTTCAGTACTCTATAAAGATAAATTTAAAGCATTTACAAATCCTCTGTGAAGGCTCTTTTGACCAAGGCATAACTTCTTTTAAAAGCATCTAATTTCAACCAACTGCTGCTGTGAGGTTAAGTCCAATTTTCACTGAAAGTTTTCTAGTACATAAATTCCCCTGCTACATAGGTGAGAAACAGCATATATTGAGTAAAATGATCTTTGATTTTCATGATTTTTTTGACCCCTAATGGGTAAGGAAATGGAGGAGAAGCATTTGTAGTAAATCATATAAAGACACTCAATATTTGGATGATTCTAAAAATTTATAGATCGTCCTTCTCTATTTCATGTCCCTAGGGAGGATGAGAGGGAACAAGAGAAATCTTTACCATAAGAATCTATTTATAGATTTTTTTTCAATTTTAAAAACCAGTAATAACGAAATTTTTATTTTATAAGTACACTTACTGAACTCTATCTAAAAGTTATTTCAACTTTATTTAAAAGTAAAGAAAGTTTAGAAAGCTTATGCAAATTTAGTAAAAAAATTATTACTCAGGAAGGCATTTAGCCTAGCAGTTAAGATGCCAGTTAGGAAACCATTATACTTAGTGAAATAAGCCAGTCCCAAAAAGTCAAATACCATATGTTTCCCCTGATCTGCGGTAACTAATAGAATACAAAAAAAATGTAATGAATAGGAGTGAAATTGACATTTTAAAATTTGATGATTGTTTACAGCCCTTGTCTCTACTATTGAGGAACAGTGTTTTTTCTTCTTACTATTTATTGAACACTTTACTTAGCATAGGCTTAATCTTTTGAAAACTAAATAAACTGAAAGCAGATCATTGTAAAAATTAAGAGTGGGACTAAGAGAAGAAGGAGGAAGAAAGGTAGGAGCATGTGTAGGAGGAAAGGTAGAGTGGGAAGTATCACTGTGTTCCTAAGTCTGTATATATGAAATATATGAAATTTGTATACCTTAGAGGCATTTTCAATAATAACAGTAATAAAGATGTCAGTTAGAACAGTCATGTCCCACATCAGAGGACCTAGGTTCAACGGTTGGCTCTGGCTCCTGGTTCCAGCTTCCTGCTAAGGCGGACTCTGGGAAGCAGAGTTGATGTCTCAAGTAATTGGGTTCCTGCCACTCATGTGAGAGACCTTAATTGAGTTCCCATCTCTTCTCTTTGACTCAGCCCCGTCCCAACCATTCTTGGTATTTGGAGGGTGAGTGAGTTAGCCAAGAACTCCATCTGGGCCTCACTCTTACACTCTTTCTAGGTCTCTCTCTCTCTCCTCCCCTCCCTGCCTGGAAAATAAATCAATAACAATTTAAAAAATAAATAGTTGGGTACATATTAAAGAGGAGTACCAATGAGTTTATATTTTACATCTAAAAATTATGCCCAAGGCATCATGGAATTATAAATTAAAATTTTCTGTAATTATTAACACTATGCTTTCCTATGTGGGTAAAAAGAAAATATTTTACATGTTTATTATCCACAACTATTATGTGCATACTATATTTTTGATGTCTGTTTGCAAAGCCTTTAAACACACAGACAAAAAGAAAGTATATTAATTTTTTGCTGAATTGTTGAATTTTCAGATAGAATTTGCTGCAATTTATATTTTATTTGTAAAATTTTGTAAATGTTTTCCTTTGAAAACCACATTTTAACATATTTAATAAGCTACAAATGATACAAATTACATATTCTGTTAATACTTTATTTATAAAAAAAATATATTAGTGACTATTCAAACCATGCAAGTCTACCAGATAATAAGTGTTTTGTTAAAAGGCCAATTACAGTAATACTGAATGTCCCAGTAAATTGTCAAATAGATAGGTAAATTTTGGATGTGAAATAATTTAATGGAAAGCTCTGTATTGTGTACAGTAATTGGTATATTGCAAATTAAAGGTATCTCTAGTGTTATTGGAGAGCATATATCAGGGAGCTATCTAAAATTCCTCATTATCAATGTAGAAATATCCATTTCAATTTCAATTTTCATCTGTTTTACTTATTCTTGCCTGTTACCATGGACAGAAGATTTTGCAAGTAAAACTATCTTCTACTTTTGGCCTATAAAGACACCTTCTCTCCACATTAACTAAAATGCTCAATAGAACATTGCATATTTTAACATTAAAATCTGAATATTCAAGTGGGAAGGGGATGAGATTAATGTTCAATATGGTGGCACAGATTTTAATTTAAAAATTTTGCAAAGTCATCTTCCTCAGAATATTAATGGAAATCATGTTTATGCTGCTATGTGAAATCACATGCACATATTCAATTTGGTGTGAAAATTATTCTTACCTTTCTCATTTAAGGGAGGTAGGTATAAATCATTCCCAATGGTACCATAGTTTTTCCATTTTCAAAATGAATTCCTTTCACACAGCAGTGATTAAAACCAACATGATTTGTACATGTGGTGAATATAAGAAACTTCAAAGGTTGTGGACATCTAGGGAGTAAACCAGCAGATGGAAGATCTTTCTCTGAATTTACCTCTCTCTCTCTCTCTCTCTCTCTCTCCTTCTCTCTCTTGCTCTTTCTGTCTCTCTCTAGCAATGACTTTCAAATAAATAAATAAATAAAATTTAAAAAAAAGATACCCATATCCCATATCAGTGTGTAGGGTCCAATGTCCAGTTGAAGTTCCCAATTACAGCTTCTTGTTAATGGAGGCCTTTGGAGGCAACAGTGATGAGTCAAGTGATTGTGTTTCTGTACCTCACTTGGGAGACCTGGACTGAGCTCAGCTCAGTCCCAGCCATTGCAGGTTTTGTGGGATGGCACAAGTACACTGGAATACATTCTCTTTCTCTCGTACTCTTTCCCTCTTTCTCTCTCACCTTCTATCTTCCTCTCCCTCTCAGATATGAAGAAAAAGGGAAGAAATATTCTGCTCACAATTCATCTATGCCAAACCTTCATTACCGAATGAGAGTTGCCACTTTGATTTACAGTGATCATTGCTAGCCTTGTCATAAATCCCTTTATATACTTAGAGAATCTAAACACTATTGTTCCAAATAAACTACATTAATACCTAAGAAATTGAAACAGGTAAACAACTAAAATCAAAAGTAAATATTCATAGAAGCATTTTAACTATTGACCTGATAAACTAGTTCAGTCAGATAATGCAGTGGAATACATTATGAAATTGTTGCTAAATGTTCAAGAAATGTACTTATGAGGAAATTTGAAAGAAAATACCATTTTGTCAGATTTTACAATTATTTTAATAGCTCTCTCTTCTCTTTGGACACATGCTTGTAATAAATAATAAAATAAATGAAATCAGTGTGCTCATGTGTTTGACAAAAATCACTAGTCCCAGAAAAGTCACCCCTAAAGAAATGGGTGAATTGTATTTCTGAGAATGATTGGCATGATGTCTTAGTTTGCCATTAAAAGCAGCAGTGTAAAGGAGATAATGTCTGCATGTACTGTTTGAGGTTTTTTACTTGGGTACCTTAGCATTTCAACATCATAATTATAGCCTCTAACAGTTAGGGACAGAGCTCACTGTCAGAAGATGCTCATGATAGATACTCACAAAAGATAGAAAGTAACAATTACAATGACATGGTATGTGGCTTTCTCTAAGTCTTTTACAGGGAAAGGGAAAGTTCTGGAAACCAGCAGGTAGGTGTGTACCCAAGAACCCACACTCTGAGAAGTGGTTATTTGTCCATGGCTGTCATCAAACTCTTGGGAGAAAATTGCAGCTTCATTCTCTACTTTTCCAAGGAAATTATTTTATTTTTTACATAACTTCTTAAGAAAACGTGACTGAGGCGCCATCATCCTGAACCACCATCTGTGAATCCAGAATCCAATATGGGCATCCATTCAAATCCAAGATGCTTCACTTACAATCCAGCTCTCTGCTAGTGTGTCTGGAAAGCAGCTGAAGATGGCCCAAGTGCTTGGGCACCTACACCCACATGGGAGACCGAGAAGAAGCTCCTGGCTCCTGGCTTCTGTTTGGCGCAGCCCCAGCCATTGAGGCCATTTGGTGAGTTAAACAGCATATGGAAAATATCTCTCTTCCCCCACCCCCGCTCTGAAACTCTGTTTTTCAAATCAATCAATCAATCTTAAAATAAATAGTTGATGTGCTTTAAATGCAAAATGGAGCCAACAAGACTCCAGCAGTACTTTGACTCTGAATGAAGTCAAATTAATTATAGAACTGAGAGTATTTTTGGACATTTTTGGTGTCCATAGGATAAATGTATTTGAAGTTGAGAACTGAACTGCCAACAGGTCTTGTGCCCTCCTTGGTGCCTTCTTTCTTCTTTGGAAGTGAGAATTCAGACTGGTAACTGTCTATGAGACCCTGGGGAAAGTTCCTCTGTCTTATTAACCCTGAGAAGTGCAGCTATCAGGAAAGTTGAAGTGAGTTCTTGATTCTGCAGTATCTTCTTGATAAAATGATGAAATGGAGCCATCTGAAAGTTTAGAGTCCTCTATGATGCGCACAGTTTGATATTATTTCATCTCAGCATTGTTTTGTCTCCTAAGTGTGTGAGAAGTCTATTTAGACATAAACTCTCACTTACTGCAAGAGTCTATGATGAGATTTGTTTATAAGGACATAAGAAACCTGGTTAGTACTGGGGTTAGTGCCCCAGCAAGAACTTTCCTTGTTGTGAAAGCAATGGGAAGGAATACAGCAGACCTGCCATATAGTCCTTTTCTGGCTTCATGGCCAGGGCCTGTCACTAGTTCTGTAAATGTCATGAGTCTGTATACCTAAAGTTTTTATCCAGACAATATAATAAAGTAAGAAATTTGCTTAGTAATAAAGTGTTCATATTTCACTTTGTTAATCTTTCATCTCTAACCTTCGCATTACAAAATCCTTTCCAGCACTGTGAATTCTAACAGTGCATAACTCATCAAATACAATTGTATAATTACATAGTTGCTAAAAGGTATAATGTCACCTTTCTTCAGTTTGTATAAGGATTATTTAAATTGATAAATATGTATAAAGACTCTGCCAAAATAGATTTTTATGGAAGTAGGATGGCATAATTTCTTACTGAAACTAATCACTGTCTTCATCATCATCATCATCCTCCTCACCACCATCATTGTCGTCACTACCATTTTTAGTGCATTGTATCCCAGACTCTCAGCTGATGTCTGATACCCCTTATCTTATGAAATTTTTTATAATAAATTTGTCAGGCATTATTATTTCTAGGAATAAAAATACCCTAAGAGAATTGCATCAATATGCTTTCATATGAAGTTTACATATTACACGTGCACTGTCTCAATCTGTTTTGAGAATGAAGGAACTAGAAATTTAAAAACTAGTATTGTTCAGAATTATTAATTTATTGGCCCAATGATACTGCTAATTCATGTTTAATAGCATCTTACTAATTTAATAAATGCATCATGTACTTCACAGTGAGTCCTTTTCATAACGCCATTCTTTTGATCAATATGATCCTAATGCCTGTTAAAAAGAGATAGGTCTTCCAATTATAGCATTCATTACCAGTTGAAAATAATTCTCAGAACTAGGTGACTGGGGCTGGCACTGTGGCACAGTGGGTTAATGCCCTGGCTTGAAGTGCCAGCATCCCTCATGGGTGCTGGTTTGAGACCCGGCTACTCCACTTCCTATCCAGCTCTCTGATATGGCCTTGGAAAGCAGTAGAAGATGGCGCAAGTGCTTGGGCCCCTGCACCTGCATGGGAGACCTGGAAGAAGCTCCTGGCTCCTGGCTTCGGATCAGCACTGCTCCAGCCATTGCAGCCAACTGGGAAGTGCACCATCGGATGGAAGACCTCTCTCTCTATCTCTCTCTCTCTTTCTCTCTCTCCTCTCCTTTCTCTGTGTAACTCTTTCAAATAAATAAATAATTTAAAAAAGAGCTAGGTGACTTTTTACACTACAAACCTTTTGAATTAATAATACACAGAGTCTTCTTTCCTGGACTACTGAGCTACCAACTCAATATATTATTTGCTATTTAGAATAATTTTCTGAATAAACATCATTTTGATGTGCATACACATATTCTCTACTGCAACTGTGTACCTTAAAGTAATAATTCTCTCACTCTGATTCTTGGAAGGGAGAAGATTTGCACTTGACCCCAAGCCCAGCTATTTAGATATGGAGGAACCTGGAAGAATAAATCCAGGACATAAAAGGAGAATATAGGTAGTAGGTCTTTAAATTCAAGTAACAGGAGTACAAAAGTATAAGAGCTACTGATTTTCTGCTTGTTTTGGAAATGGTTCTGCTGGGCAGTGGAGGGGGCACCTTTTTATTTCATAATCAACTCTGCATACAGATGACAGATAACTTCTTGGACATACAAACCTAAAGGACAGGAGTAGGCATTTGGTGCAGGCAACCCATATTGGAGTGCCTGAGACAAGACCACCCCCAATTCCAGCTTTCTGCTAGAGCCTACACAGGAGGCAGCAAGTGATGGCTCAAGTTGTTGGTTCTCTGCCACTCACTTGGGAGACCTGGATTGAGTTCCTGGTTCTGGGCTTCAGCCTGGCTCAGCTCTGATTGTTGTGGGCATCTGGGGAATGAACCAATGGATGGGAAAATCCCTATCTTGCCTTTTTGCTCAATCTTGCTTCCCCCTGTCCCCTGCCTTTCAAAGAAACAAATAACAAGTTAAAAAAAAAAGAAACTAAAGGACAGATGACTTTGGTCTAGCATTTTCTCATTTGGTGAAGAATTATGCACTTGTACTTTTAGAAATTTAAACTATGTGTGAAGTTTCACTTAAGAAAACTTTTTTACACAAGTATTCTGTATAACAAGTCACAAGAACTCATGAGAAATGACAAGCTCAAATGACTAAATTAAGATATGTGTTTCTTAAATAATGTGTATGTATTGGAGGACATGGCTAGGTTATCATTATTTTTATACTAAAATGGAGCAAATAACCATAGTAGTTGGAGTGATTGCATATCATAGGCAAGATCCATCAAGCAAATTACACACATGAATTGATAAAGCATGTTTAAAGTTCATGTAACACTGCAGTCTGAAGGTCTAGCCCAATGCTTTCCTCTATTACTTGTGTTTGAACTTGCACCCTCCTCCTCAATATTTCCGAATTATTTTATATTATCACTTCTTAAGAAATAAACTAATCTACTCTGTTTACAACATTCCCTTCAGGTCACATAGAAGTAGAACTTTTAAATTCAAAAATCAGCCAGAACCACCCCCACCTACCTTTTGTTATCTGGACATGTGAGGCCACCACTTTTCTAAGGATCAACTATAATGGAACACAGATGTTCACTTGGTTTGGTTTGGTTGTTATTGCTCCTGGGATTGTTTCCCTGAAACATCTTAGAATTCTAAAGGCTATTTAAACTTCCAGGAACTAGGAGGATAGTCAAGCCATTTTATATTGGTGCCAAGGAGCACTTAGTGAACACTTATTATAGCTTTTTTACAATAAGCGCTTATGGTACAAAATTGATGGAGAGAGTTACTGCTGCTAAGAAGCTGTCATATAGCTAAGGAGGCAGCTCAATAAGGAAGATATTCTAACATAACTCTAAGGTGCCAAGAATGAGGATAGCTTCAGAATTAGAAATTTTTAGTTAATGAATACATTTGCCTTAATGAACAAAATAAGAGAAATGGGTCTTATCTAGTATGTAATTTCTTTAGATATCCATCAGATATATTCAACAGAAATAAATATGATAGTATACAGTTAAGTGTATATTTAGCCTCTTAAAATATTTTCAATTTGGAACTAAGTAATTTTTAGTTAATATTGCATGGCATGGTCACTTACAAGACTTGGCACTTCAATTTGGAAATCCTTCAAAATCCAGGACTTTTATAAAGTATTCTGCCATTGTATTCTCAATATTTTCTCCAGCACCTTATGATATAAGGTAACAACTACATTATTACAATAAAAATTGCATTTGGTGCATAATAAATTCATTTGGTTTACTCATTCAATGAGCTAAAAGAGTGACAAATGACTTCCTAAATTAATTGTACTTTTTTGAGTTAAAATGAACACTTTACTGCCACTTAAGTCCTTCTGATATGATAAAAATGAATATTAATGATACTAATTAAAATAATTTAGATGGTGAATCATCTCAAGATTTCTAATTTTTTTATTATAAATAAATAAACTTAACTGAAACTCAAATTAACTGTTTTATATTCATGTCACTCATATATAAGTAACCACATTTGGTTTAGCAATGGACTAGATGCATCCTTAAAATTTCATCTGTCATAAAAGAACTGAAGAAGCATAATTAATAAAGTTCTGCAAAATTCTTTGATATGAATGATGCAGTGACCAAGAAGCAAATAAGTAATTTCAAGAATAAAAGAGTTTTCTTTACTTACCTTAAAGTACATTCTGTAGTAGATAATTATAGTAAGCCAAAAGAAATGACAGCTTGAAATACTTAAGCATCTGAGTGTTTTCTGTTACTAAGGTAGAGGAGATACATCTGAAGTTAATGCCACAGAAAAGATACAGCAACGATCAGCATAGCTAATTTTTAAAGTCCATTTTGTATTAATTTCAGGTGTTTATAAGCCATTTTATGTTCGAAAAGTCAAATGAAAGTATGTTATTGCCATAGATGTTGCCATAGATATTTTACAGCATCAGTATTTCATTTCCACTTCTGTGCTCCTCAGTTTCATGCTGTTCCTCCAGAAGAAAGATAAAATGAGTGGCACCACCACACCACACACTGTGACATTCACTTACAACCAACTACCAGTAAGAAAATATGAAAATTAATTTCTTAAGAATATGCTTCTGCTTAAAACCAATTTAACCTTATCAAAAAATCTTTGTTTCTAAATAAAGAAGCAAAAATTCAATTAAGAACAGAGGCCTAACATGTGAATACCATTTACATGATTAAGCAGTGATAACACACTGTTCTGCATTTAATTCCCACACACAGTATTGAACCAAATGTGAAACTGATACTTCGGTGACATTAAATATCCATAGCTTTGAAATGTGCTGCCATTTAATTACTACCAAAGCCATATGCCTCCGAGCTTTCTGTTCATCTTTCCTAGGAGGCTTTTAATACAGTGCAATGACAAGGACATGTAAGTGATACAAAACTGTGAAAAAGAGTGAAATAATTAAAAATCTTATTCCCACTTTTGTAAGCTAGCTAGATTTAAAAAAAATGGAAACGACGTCTGTATTCTGACTGAAAAATGAAACTCAGAACTCCTGTCCAAAAATGTTTTCTTAGCAATATGACAGGTTTCAAATCATGAGCACAACCACTACACATTTAAATCATTAACATCATTGCTCTATTCAAAACAGAAAGGAATGTATGATTAAACCGATAACTATGTCAGGAATTAACCGATTCAGAGTAATTTCGCTTGGGATCTCCTCTTGCTTCCCTAGACTTCAAGTTGTACACTGTAAAACTGCATGTGTGTGTGTGTGTGTGTGAGCAAAAATTACTCAAATGGAGACCGTGATTTCTCCTGTCAGTGTGCCACAGCCATGACAGTAGGAATGATTAGAGTTAGGCCTATTGTCTAGATTAGTTTTTTTTTTGTTTTCATATTAACAGCTAGAGACAATTCTTTTTGCCAAACTTACAACTTCCAAAATGTTTAGACACAGTTTTTTTTTGTTGCTGTTGGCTATGTTATTATTGAAAATATCTCATATTTTTACTGTATAATAACAGTAATGAATGATTCTTGTCCAATAGCTATCAAATTGCATAAAAATATTAAATTACCTGTGATACAACAATTAAAATAAAATTATTATTAAATTTCATTATACATCCTTCCAGATTCTCCATTTCCCAAATCTACCTTGCCCTCTTAGCCAATGCATCCAAAGTCTTCAAGACATCACCCTGTAAATTAGAGGCTTTTATGAAAGATTTTTGAGAAGAAAAGGATAAAGTAATGATTAAAAATTCAAAGATTATTTATAATTTTTAAGGCCATAGAATCTGATGCCATCTCAGATTCTATCTCATTTTAATATGTATATCAAACAGGATATGCCAAGGAAGCTAAGTTTACCATGGAAAAGATCATATTAAAACATTGCAGTAGCCAGCATTGTGGCATAGCGAGTAAAGCTGTCACCCGCAACACTGGCATCCCATATCAGCCCCTGTTTTGTGTTCCAGCTCCTCCACTTCAGATTTAGTTCCCTGCTAATGGGCTGGGAAACCAGTGAAGGATGCCCCAATTGTTTGGGCCACTGCCATCCATGTAGGAGATCTGGCTCCTGGCTTCTAGCTGGCCCAGACATGACTGTTGCGGCCATCTGGAGAGTCAATCAGTGGATGAATGATCTCTCTCTCCCTCTCCCTCTCAACTCTGCCTTTCAAATAAATAAATAATCTTTATAAAAACACATTTCAGATGTATTTTCTTTAATAATTTTAAGGCATTATTTGTCATTACCTATCAATAAATGTCATTATCCATTGTATATACAAATAGGAAAGAAATTTCTCATGCATAGCAAGGAAATGAAGATTTACCAAGGGCTAGGGCACTTGAGAAAATTTAAATATATGTACAGATTCACGGAGCAAGATGTTAACTCAGTAAGATGCTTCCAGAAACATCTTCCCACAGAGACACCAATGTGAACAGCTATACACACACCCAAGTCGCTTTCACTAAAGCTATGGAAGCCAAATAAAACACAGTGACTCATTTCACTAGAGAAAGAAGAAATGTCACACTGAAGAAAGCACAAGAGTTGTGGATGTCACCTCTCCCTCACCTCCAAGGAGCACAGTGTAGAAAGAGATGCCTCCTACTTGGGTGAGGAAAAGAGAACTGAATCCCAGTGCCAGATCCACTATGACAAAATTGAGAGCAGGGCTGTGTCCCACTATTTATTATTTTCTTCTTCTTCTTCTTCTTCTTCTTCTTCTTCTTCTTCTTCTTCTTCTTCTTCTTCTTGACAGGCAGAGTTAGACAGCGAGAGAGAGAGAGAAAGGTCTTCCTTTTTTTTTTTCCCCTTGGTTCACCCCCTAAGTGGCTGCTACAGCGGCACGTTGCATCCAGCGCGCTGCACTGATCCGAAGCCAGGAGCCAGGTGCTTCTCCTGGTCTCTCATGTGGGTGCAGGGCCCAAGCACTTGGGTCATCCTCCACTGCACTCCCGGGCCACAGCAGAGAGCTGGCCTGGAAGAGGGGCAACCAGGAAAGAATCCGGCACCCCAACCGGGACTAGAACCCAGGGTGCCAGCGCCACAGGTGGAGGATTTGCCTAGTGAGCCACGTCGCCAGCCAGTGCCCCACTACTTCTGCCCTCAGATTCATCCTTACCAACTAAGTGTTTGTAGCCTCCATAGCCAAGTGACCTTTATCACCTTTCCTACAGCCAGCATCAGAAGGTGGAGCAAAGCTCCAGCCACTGTGGAAGAGCAGGAGAGAAGGGTTAGGATTGCATCTCAGGACTCAGGGCTGACCCCACCACCGTGAGACTCCGTTCAAACACCTCTACCCCAAGGCCAAGGCTTACAGACAGTGCTTCTTGATTTGCCCAGCTTCTGACAGACACTTTCACTCTCAAGGACCTAACACGCACCCATGTGATTTCATAGAGCCCAGTGACTGCTACTCAGGTGTCACCCAGCCTGGTGCCAAGGGGCTTTCTTTATTACCCTTTTTCAGCCTTGGACTGAAACAGGGAACCGCAGGACTGTCTTTGGACTAATGCAAGGCTGGGAAAGCCCCATACTGGTCAGATCCTAACAATCCCCATCCCTGCTCAGGTGACTATGGACAGAGTCCCTAGATCTTCTTCAGTATTAGGCATAGACATGAGTCCTGGTGGGATATAATTGTTTTCGTGTGTATCACTGTTGGCCTTACATGGACCCAGATTGCACCCCAAGGTTGTTTAAGGTTTAATGACTGTGAGATAAGCTATGATCCACCTACTGCCTGCCTAAGCTACTGAGCAGCCACCTTTATCACCTCTCCTACAATCTTGGGAAGACAGGATGGAATCAAAAGCCTGTTTTGAGACTCAGTCCCAGTTTGGTAAAATCCAACACTGAACAGATCATGATGGTCTCTATCCCAGGTCAGTCCGTGTGCATAGAGCCTCCTGACCAGCTCCAGTGCCAACTGGAATTCTGTGGTTCCATTTGGATGGTCTTACATCCCAAGCACTAATAGTCATGGTATCAGACAGTAAATCTACCTCAGCAGCAAACAGACCATAGCAGGGTAGGCTGTGGTTCCATTTCCAGGCTGCATTGCTCTCAGTGAGTGGCAAGCCCCAGGTGTAATCTAACATCAAAGTGTTGATGTCCACATAACTAGCAGTCTGGGCCTACCTCACCCCAGGAAGAAACATGTAGGGATAAACTACTGTTTTTAGGACTGTAGCAAGTTCATTCCGAATACACACAACTGCAGATTTGGCACAGATTTGAGCTTACAGAGTATTGTAGGACTAAAACATTGGAAAACCAGCCAGAGCAGATATGTAACAAACCTCAATTTAGAGTGCTATCTAGTGCTGAAGTACAAGATGTGTACGCTGGGTCAGAGAACATAAGCAGACTACTTAGAATTTCTGGAAGAATAGCCACAGAAAAGCCGGAATACTATACAACTAATCCTTAACTACATATATGCAATCATGTAACACCAAATATTAAGATCTTCAAGGGAACCATGACTTCATCAAAATATAAAATAGGGTGACTGAAATCAATAATTGAGGAATTAAAATTTTTGAATGCTCATATGAAGACTTCAAAATGGCTGTGCTAAGGAAACTATAAACTTCAAGAGATGAATAAATTAGTGGAGAACATAGAATTATTAAGATAATGATACTAAAATGGGTAATTGTCAGGGATAGCATTGTGGCGCAGCGGGTAAAGCTACTGCCGGCAGTGCCGGCATCTCATATGGGTGCCAGTTCAAGTCCCGGCTGCTCCACTTCCCATCTAGCTCTCTGCTATGGCCTGGGAAAGCATTAGAAGATGGCCCAACTCCTTGGGCCCCTGCACCTGTGTGGGAGACCAGGAAGAAGCTCTTGGCTCCTGGCTTTGGATCGACAGAGCTCCGGCCATTGCAGCCAACTGGGGAGTGAACCAGTGGATAGAAGACCTCTCTCTCACTCTGCCTCTCTTTCTCTCTCTGTGTAACTCTGACTTTCAAATAAATAAATAAATCTTTAAAGAAAATGAGTAATTATCTTATATTTCTCCAAACTCATATAATGTACACCATCCAGGCCAAACCTTAATATAAACTATGGAGTTTGGGAGATAATAGTACATCAATGTAGGCTCAACAATTATAACAAATGTACCTACTCTGTTGGGAGATATTGATAATTGGGACAACTATTCATGTTTGAGAGCAGGGAGCATATTGGCAATCTCCATATCTTCCACTCAGAATTACTGAGAACTAAAATTGTTGCCAAAAAATAAAATCTGCCTGATGTCCTAAACAGCACTCTGGCCTCAGAATCAGCCCTAAAGGCATTCGGATCTGGCTGAAAAGCCCATGAGAGTATTTCAGGCATGGAAAGCCAAGACACTCAGGAAAAAAAAAAAAAAACTAAATGGAAGATCTCTGTGAGTGAGATCCCAGTGAAAGAACAGGTCTTCAAAGAAGGAGGTACCTTTCTCTGAAGGGAGGAGAGAACCTCCACTTTGACTATGACCTTGTCTAAATAAGATAAGAGTCGGAGAACTCAAAAGGCTTCCATAGCCTTGGAAACTCATGACTGGAGCATAGGGAGATTACTGATGCCATAAACAAGAGTGTCAATTTGTAAAGTCAACAACAGGAGTCACTGTGCACTTACTTCTCATGTAGGACCTCTGTGCTTAATGTGCTGTACATTGGGATTTAATGCTATAACTGTGGGGAGCAACTCGGACTAGACTAAGTTACTGGAATTAGGACTTATTCTATGCATCTGCTCTCCCACAATATGGCGCTGAGAAGGGAGAAACAGCTTCTACGCAGCTGCCTCCAGTTCAACCAATAAACTGTAGGACCTGCTCCTGATTGGAGGAGAGCAGCGTACTCGGCGTGTGGGTAGCAGAGTTGGGATTGGTGGAAGGACTATAAAGGAGGAGAGAGACGACATGCACCAGGAACATCTAAGGGAACATCTAAGAGGAACACCTGTGCAGCCCCCGAGAGAGCCGGCCGGCGGTGTGCCGCTCCCCCGAGGAAGTGGGGAATGTGGCAGGGGGAACCGCCCCTCCACGGAGGTGGAGGGACGGTAGCCAACCCGGGAAGAACCAGCAGCAAACCCGGGGAGGGCCGAGCAGACGAAAGAACAGCACAGGGTCCTGTGTCGTTCCTCCACGAAGACGGGGAGCGACATAATGGTGCCGTGACTCGGATAGTAAGCCTAGGCAGGGTTTAGTGTCGCTCCTCCATGAAGAGGGGGAGCGACATAATGGTGCCGTGACTCGGATAGGAAACTTAGGAGGGAAGAAATGGGAAAATACCGGAGAGAGAGACTAGCAAACAGCCTAGGGAAAAGCCGGACGAAAAAGGTGCCAGAAGAAGCTATTGAAAGCCTAGGCATAGACTCGGATACGGACTGTGGAAAAGAAGTTAGGATTTAAAATGAAAGCAAGAAGAAACTTAGACTCAGATACGGACTGCAGGTTGAAAGTGAAAGTGAAACCTATAAGAAACATAGTCTTGGATACGGACTGTGGGGAGAGGCCAGGAGAAATGAGGGAGGAATATTGTTGGAAGAAAACTTAGGGAAACATACCGGGTAGAGAAAAATGCTAGGGAGGATGAAGCCGCGAGTGCAGGCCGAGGCGGAGACTTAAGCCAGCTTGGAATTCTTCAAGTCAGCCCAGGGAGCAAAAGGCGAAGATCTGGAACCAGAGGCAGAGACGTGGGCTGCCAGGTTGGAATTCGCCAGGTTAGTCCAGGGAACTTGGACTGAATGCCGGTGGTGGCGGAAACGTGAGCTGGGGCTGTGTGACTCGCGGAAGCCGCCGCGTGCAGAGAGAGCACGGGGCGTGAATAGATAGGAAACGCGGGGCTGGCGCGAGGCCGTGGTGCGGACGTGAAGGGCGTGGAGACCATGGAGTGTGTGCGCGAAGCCGAGCCGCGCAGAGCTGGGAGCCCGCTGGCGGGGCGAGGCGCCGGGAAGCCGCACAGAGCCGTGAAGCTGCTGCGGGGCGGTGAGGCGCCGAGAAGCAGCCTCGGGGCGGGCGCCGGGAAGCCGCAGGGATAAGAGAAACAGAAGTTTAGAAGTAAAATGAGAGACATAGGAATGCTGGCAGATGGAAGTAAAATGGGAGAAATAGGAATGCCCGGAGATAGAGAAATAGAGATAAATAAGGCCTCCCCACAACACGGCAATGAGAGAGCTTGGATTCGGTCTGCCTGATTAAGGAGGTGGTGAGCACCTGTGGGCGGCTAGCAGCTTATGCGCCGCAGGTCACTGAAGACAGGCACGAATTAACATCAATAAGTCTCCCCACAATACGGCAATGAGAAGGCTTGGATTCGGTTTGCCTGATTGCTAGGGCTTGTAAGCACCTGCAGGCAGTTCTAGCAGGGAAGAGCATACGCTGCAGGGCACCGAACACAGGCACGCATCAGCGCCTAAAAACCTCCTCACAACATGGCGAAGAGAGGACCCGGATTCGGTTTGCCTGATTGATAGGACTTGTAAGCACCTGTGGGCAACTCCAGCAAGCAGAGCAGAGTGTGTGCCGCGGGGCACCGAAGACAGGCGCGTATCAACGCCAAAAATAAAAAGAAAGGGGGATCTGTGGGGAGCAACTTGGACTAGACTAAGTTACTGGAATTAGGACTTATTCTATGCATCTGCTCTCCCACAATATGGCGCTGAGAAGGGAGAAACAGCTTCTACGCAGCTGCCTCCAGTTCAACCAATAAACTGTAGGACCTGCTCCTGATTGGAGGAGAGCAGCGTACTCGGCGTGTGGGTAGCAGAGTTGGGATTGGTGGAAGGACTATAAAGGAGGAGAGAGACAACATGCACCAGGAACATCTAAGGGAACATCTAAGAGGAACACCTGTGCAGCCCCCGAGAGAGCCGGCCGGCGGTGTGCCGCTCCCCCGCGGAAGTGGGGAAAGTGGCAGGGGGAACTGCCCCTCCACGGAGGTGGAGGGACGGTAGCCAACCCGGGAAGAACCAGCAGCAAACCCGGGGAGGGCCGAGCAGACGAAAGAACAGCACAGGGTCCTGTGTCGTTCCTCCACGAAGACGGGGAGCGACATAATGGTGCCGTGACTCGGATAGTAAGCCTAGGCAGGGTTTAGTGTCGTTCCTCCACGAAGAGGGGGAGTGACAATAACGAGTACTCAAACAGTATATTTCACTTTGTGTTTCTATGGGGGTGCAAACTGTTGAAATCTTTACTTAATATATACTAAACTGATCTTCTGTATATATAGAAAATTGAAAATGAATCTTGATATGAATGGAAGGGGAGAGAGAGTGGGAAAGAGAGGGTTGTGGGAGGGAGGGAAGTCATCGAGGTGGGGTGGGGGATGCCAATGTAGTCCATAAGCTGTACTTTGGAAATCTATATTCATTAAATAAAAGTTAAAAAAATAAAAATAAAAATAAATAAAATCTGCCTAAAAATTATAGTCTGGCTGGCGCTGCGGCTCACTAGGCTAATCCTTCGCCTTGCAGCGCCGGCACACCGTGTTCTAGTCCCGGTCGGGGCGCCAGATTCTGTCCTGGTTGCCCCTCTTCCAGGCCAGCTCTCTGCTGTGGCCAGGGAGTACAGTGGAGGATGGCCCAAGCCCTTGGGCCCTGCACCCCTTGGGAGACCAGGATAAGTACCTGGCTCCTGCCATCAGATCAGCACGGTGCACTGGCTGCAGCACACCGGCCACGGCGGCCATTGGAGGGTGAACCAACGGCAAAGGAAGACCTTTCTCTCTGTGTCTCTCTCTCACTGTCCACTTTGCCTGTCAAAAAATAAAATAAAAATAAATAAAAATTATAGTCTGTTCAATCATATGCATTTCTTACTCAAATTATTTTGATATTTTTGGTGCTTTTTAAAATTAATTAATTTTTTCCATATCATGTTTTAATGGTTATCATAAATATATAATAGAACATTTAAGGTAACAACTACCTATATGATTTCTTAATAGCTTCTTACAAGGATACTTCAAAAAGTTAATGGAACATTCATATTAGGAGAAAAATGTTTTTTTAACATTTTGTCACAGCAAATATATTTTAATTCAGTTTCCCATGAAAAATTGATATTTCAATATATTTTTCCTTTGACTTTTTAGTTGATTTGATTGTGTTCTGTAAGTTAACCTAGTAACATGGTTGTGAAGAAAATCAGATCTCTTTCTCATTATGGCTTTAATGCATTGCTGAGAATTTACTATTATATGTATTTATTTGCTGGTGATATTTATAGATGCATTTGGTTAACACAATTTCAACAAAATGTATTGACTATTACTCTAAAATTTGCAATGCTAAATAAAGTAATATTAAGATCTGCAATGAAAAGTTCAGTTTTGCCAGTTTATTGTGGTATGTCTAAAAACTGTGCTAATAAAACTAG
This sequence comes from Oryctolagus cuniculus, assembly GCF_051225735.1. Classification (NCBI taxonomy): domain Eukaryota; kingdom Metazoa; phylum Chordata; class Mammalia; order Lagomorpha; family Leporidae; genus Oryctolagus; species Oryctolagus cuniculus. The sequence goes on from NC_142874.1 coordinate 83,137,352, forward strand.
ATGATTATTTTGCCAAGTTATTAACAAGGATGTATTTGTTACAGTGAGTGTTGTGGGATGTGGTTTTTAAAAGTTATGCATTGTATCCAGGATATCATATATCCAGTAACTTATAGAATGCATAAGGCCATACAAGTGAATAAGCTTTTACACATATACCATGTAGCCATATCATGCTTTTTAAAGATTTATTTATTTGTTTGTTGGAAATGCATATTCACACAAAGAGAGATAGAGAGGGGGAGATATTCCATTTTGTGGGGTTCACTTTCCAAGTGCCCACATACACCACGCTAGGCAAAGCTGATACCAGGTGCTAGGAACACCATCCATATCTCCCACATGGGTAACAGGGACACAAGTGCTTGGACCATTCACCACTGCCCTGCGAAGGGCATTAGCAGGAGGCTGTATTGGTAACAGAGTGGCTGAGACTCTAACTACCACTCAGGGCACATATGTATCCCAGGCTGCACCTTAATCCACTTTGCCTCAATGCCTACTCCTATAGAACAGTTCTAACCTAGAAAGTGTCCTTGTACTTACTTGAGGTAAATAACAGTTCCCTACAGAAGTAATCATTATTTGCTGGTCCCTACCATTCAAATGAATAAAATAGTATGCAATTTTTAATTTCTTACACATTTTGATCCATTGAGATCTATCTATGTTACTTCACACAGCAGTAATTTTGGGATTTTATTTACATTTTCTGTGGTAGGTGAATTTTGGATCTGTTTCCATTTTTTAGCTACTATGAATACTGCTAACATGAACATAAGGTGTTTGTACCTTTTGGGGGATATATGCATTAATTTATTTTGGTTATACAGTAACGTACAGAATTAATGGGTTTTGAGGAAAGATTATGTTTAACTTTAGGAAATATGCCAATATTCTAACATGGTAAGAATTATATAACATATGCCAGATTTCTAATATGATATTAATTATCTAATATATCAGTTTAAAATTCAGATCCTAAAAATAATTCAATAAGAAAAAAGAGTGAAAAAAATTAAAGTAACTTATGGAACATCATCAAGCATAGCAGTATAAACTGTATGAGTCCTAGAAGGAAAGAGAAAATGAGAGAACCAGAAAAGTTATTCATAGAAAAAAATGGCTGAAAACTTCCAAAATCTGGGGAATGAAATGGGCATACGAATCAATATAAGAAGTCCAAATCATGAAAGAAAATAAACCCAGAGAAATCCACAGGAAGACATATTATGATTAAATTATAAAAAGCTAAAGAAAGAGAAAACTTTTAAGGCAACAAGAGAAAATCAACTTATCAGATAAATGGGTGCATTGATCATACTATAGCCGAGTTTTTCTCAGCAGAAACTTAGCAGACAGAAGTGAGTGGAATGATATATTAAATGTACCTAGCAAAGATTAGAGATAAAACATAAAAATATAGAAAAACAATAGGAAAATTAACAAAAGTTTGTTTATTGAAAAAGATAAACAAAATTGATAAACTTTTTATAGGCTAAGAAGAAAAAAAAGAGAAGACTATAAAATCAGAAATAGAAGGAGTCATTACAACGGACATCACAGAAATAAAAAGGCTCATATACGACTATGAAAAAAACAGAACAACCCATGATAAATGGATACATTCTAGACACATACAACACATCGAGACTAACTAACGAAGAAATAATAAGTCTACACAGATACAAAAATACAATAGAGATTGAATCAATTATCAGAATCCTTCAAAACAAAGAAAATCTAAGACCAGATGCTTTCACTGATTAACTAAACCAAAATCTTAGGAAACTAATGCCAATACTTCTCAAATTCTGAAAATAAGGAACAAGAACAAACACTTTCAAGCAAATTTTAGGAGGTCAGCATTACTATGGCACCCAAATCAAAGAAAAACACCACAAAAAAAACACATCTTCCAGAGGACATAAGAAATTGCCCCAGATTCACAAAAAAAAAAAAAAAAAAAAAAGTAGAAACCCCGAAAATGGAACAAAATGGCAATTTATCTACCCAAAAGAAAGCAAAAATTCATTCATATTTTACTGTGAAAGGCAAATTGAAGACATGCCAAACAACAATTTAAAACAATGATTATAAAATTTCTCAAAGGTACTAAGTTAAATGAAATTGTGAAGTCAGTACATGTCATGAATGTGAAATTCAACAGAGATAGAAATATTAAAGAAAAGCCCAACAGAAATATTAGAAATAACTATTAAAAATTCATGTAAAATTATATGGAATGTCTTAACAACAAACTTGGTTAGGCAAAAGGATGAATATCAATATAGGAGACATATGCGGCAGTTTGAAACAAAACTCCTACCCTACATACTATACAAAAATCAATTCATGAAGGATCAATGAGCTAAACCTGAGACGTGAAACCAAAAATTACTACTGGAAATGCTGCAAGACATTGACCTAGGCAATGATTTTTTGAATAAAACCACGGAAGTATGGGCAATAAAAGAAAAATGGACAAATGGGATTACATTAAGCCAAGAAGCTGCTGCACAGCAAAGAAAACACTCAATGAAGGGGCAACTGACAGAATGGGAGAAAATATTTGCTAACTATGCATCCAATGAAGGATTAATATCCACAATATATGTGGAGTTCAAGATATTTACAAATGTGTCAGCACAAATGTTATCAGTTTTTAATCCTTGCTTCATTTGTATTATTTTTAGAAATTTATTCCTGATAGAGATAATTTACATGTTTTCTCTATTTTCCTTGCTTGAAAGAATTAATGCTTGACTATAAAATGTCTTTGTTGTAGACGTGCTTTATATTCTGTCTATTCTATTCATAACTTTGTCTTCTCTTACAATTTATCTGAACTCAATTTGTTAAAATTTTTTTCTCATTTCTCAGAATAAAGCTTAGATTGATGAGTTTTAATTTTTCTTCTGTCTTATACATTCACTAAAAAGTATAAGCTTTGGGGGCTGGGTCTGTGGTGTAGCAGGTAAAGCCACAGCATTCAGTGTCAGCATCTTATATGGGTGCCAGTTCAAGAACTGGATGGCTGGCGCCACAGTTCACTTGGCTAATCCTCCGCCTGAGGCACCAGCACCCCAGGTTCTAATCCCAGTTGGGGCACCGGATTCTGTCCCAGTTTCTCCTCTTCCAGTCTAGCTCTCTGCTGTGGCCTGGGATGGCAGGGGAGGATGGCCCAAGTGCTTGGGCCCTTGGGAGACCAGGAGGAAGTACCTGGCTCCTGGTTTCAGATTGGCACAGCACCAGCCCTGGAGGCCATTTTGGGGGTGAACCAATGGAAGGAAGACCTTTTTCTCTGTCTCTCTCACTGTCTAACTCTGCCTGTCAAAAAAAATAAATAAATCAAAAAAGAACTGGATGCTCCAATTCCATTCCAGCTCTCTGCTATAGCCTGGGAAAGCAGTGGAAGATGGCCCAAGGCCTGGGCCCCTGCACCCATGTGGGAGACCTGGAAGAAGCTCCTGGCTCCTGGCTTCTGATCAGTGCAGCTCTGGTCATTGTGGCCAATTGGGGAGTGAACCAAAGGATGGAAGACCTCTCTCTCTCTTTCTGCCTTTCCTTCTCTCTGTGTAACTCTGACTTTCAAAAAAATAAATAAATATTTTTTAAAAAAGGATAAGCTTTATTCAAGTGCAATTTTTTCTGGGCCTCATATATTTCTGAGTGATGTATTTTCAGTAGTATTTAGTAATATTATTTCTCATTTTCCTCTGCCACGATTCTAAGAGGGGGCCCCTTAATAAAAATATGTTTGCTATTTATTATTTTGGATAAGCAGATTTCAAGTAAGCTTTTTATCATAGCAAATAGGCTTTTTAATTCTTTGTGTAGCCAAGGAGAGTATATTTCATTTAATTTGGAGAAGAGCATGGGACACAAAGACTATGAGTTGCTGTGAGAATTGTCATATTGATATATGTCATAATCCAGAATAGTAGAAATTCTCAGTAGTTCATGACAGAGAATCAAATAAAGCATGTAAATTAATGGCATTGCTTTATAGATATGGAATCAAAAAATGTTTGGTAAGAGTCAAGAATGGATACATTATTCTTGGTTTAATTGGGATAATACCATTTATAAAGTCACTCATCATGCCTTACATAGTATTGAGTAGCCTGTATGCACTAATATATCATTCAGTATTTAATTATAAATAGCTCTTCACAGACAAAAGTGCTAATAGAAAAGAAATAAAGGTTTGATCACTAACAGTCCTGAAGATACCTATTTACGACTCAGTTAAGAAAGTAGATCACCAGTGCAGGCCTGAATCTCAAAGAACTTTAAACTTCATGTTTGCACATTAACGACAGAGTAAGAGTCTCTTATCTTGTAGAGAGCACCAGAGAATAATCCCTGAGCTCAAACAAGCCTCTGCATAATCACTCAATTGAAGCAAAAGAAATTATAACTTTATTCTACTATTGAAGCCTCTACCTTACTTGTCTTAACCCTTTCTATTATCTATTGCTATGAATTTTTTAATTTTTATTACTTTGCTCAAACCTTTTGTCTCTCCATTACTAATAATTACCCAGAGGTGCTGTTATTCTGCCCTTGTATTTCCAATAAGTCAGCTATAATTACCAAGTGGGTTTCCAGCCTGTGGCATTGCTGCATCCCTAAGAGCTATAGACCTTCATTAGACCACAGTTAATCTTACCCTAATAACAGAACTTGTAATATCCCAAAATCAAATCCATTTTTATGCTCATTTTATAGCTCCAGGGTGTTAGTTGTAGCTCCTATGTGATGAGATTAATGTATCTTTTGCTATGTAAAACACTTAAGTTTTACAAGAGATTTTAATATTCAGTATTTTCCATATGAGTCACCTACAATAATTCAAGTAGTAAAAGCAAAAAATGCTCTTTATATTTGTGCTGCGTTCTAAATTTTGCTAGATACACACACACGCACACCACATACACATGCATACGTGTGTCACACATAATAAAAATTTCATTTAGTTTTAATTCATTTTACATTTGTCTTAAAAAAGATATCTTCATATTGATTATTTGATACTTATTGACTAACACCTTGGTTTTTCCTCTCCTTTTTCCTCTTTGTTGTCCATTCATGTCCATTCAATAAAAAGAAACAAAGGAGAAGAAACAACACTATCACAAAGGAAAAGTAATAATCCATAATAATTGAGGAACAATCATTACCTTTATTTAATCTTTCCCTTAACACAAGATATTTGAAACCCTAGAAAGTATACAATTGCAAGTATTACATTAGTCTGCATGTACAATTTCAGATAGATTCTATTAGTTAAATTTTAGAATTGTTCTATTTTCTTCATCGTGAAAAGAAAATATAAGATGTGAAGTCAGATTTTATTTAATTTTATATTTTCATTAGTATTAGGTAAAAACATTTTCCACAGTGTTCAGACAGGAAAATAAATATAAAATAAATAATTCTGAAATTAAAATTTATATTTTTATACATTTGAAAGAAAGAGACTGACTGACAGACACAGAGAGATCTATCTTCCACTGGTTAGGTTTACCCACCAAATGCCCACAACTAGGTCAAATCAGTCTGCCACCTCCTGGAATGCGCATCAGCAGGAAATAGGAATTGGGAGCAGAGAGAGGACTCAAATCCAGTCATTCTGTTACAGGATGAAGGAGTTCCAAGTGGCTTTTTTACCACCATTGAAAAGCACTCCTTACTACCTAAATTGTTTTTAATAACTTATATGTAGTTATAGTTTCTTGGCTTGACTTTGCACTCTGACACTGGCATTTGAACAAAAGGACACAGGTTGAAGACAGTCATATGTGTTTGGGCTTCACTGAATTAACTGAAATAATTAATAAATTAATATTGTGATCATAAATAATTTATAAAATCTCCATTTTAGAAATTTTAGCAATCCTTTATTAACTGATGACAATTCAATGAAAATGTGATAATCCTCTTTGGAACTTGAAAGGCTTTGGACCAAGGAAAAATCTGCAAATGTTTTTGAATAAAAAAGTTTGTCTGCCTCCTGACTGCTTAGTGGGCCCATTTAACCCTCTGCTTTCAATCTCTCCTCCCTAATGAAAGAACTCTTTCTTTTTTTTTAATTTTTTTTTTTATTTTTGTCTCTGCAATGTCAGGAAGTTCCTTTTTCTTCCTCACAGTCCAAATTCTTCCTAGTATTCAAGACTCATTTTAATTCCCACTGCTCTGACCTCTACCCTAATTTTTCCTGTATGCATTGATCTTTCATTGTATTCACATTGTTTCATGTCCGATAAAACAAAAGTGTTTGTCATTTATGAGTGAAATTCAAAATTTTTCATTTTTTCGAATTGCAAAGTGTAGAAGAGATTAAAAAGGGCTAAAGTGTTCCATTTTAACTGTATTCACTCTTCCTTCAAATATCTGTTGAGCATTTATTATGCATCAATTAAGCCCCAAGTAAGTTCTTTCTTGTTCCCTTTATTAAAGCAAACAAAAAATTCTGTGTTTGTAAAGTAGACATTATGATCAGTAAACAAACAAAGAAATTATTAGTGATATCAGGCATAGGTTAAATGGTGGGACATACCATGAAGAAAAACTAAAGTAGAAAAATCCCATTAAAAAGATGGTACAACAGTGTTTACCAAAACTCATGTAAACAGAGACTATTAATTTTTCTAGTTTCTATTCATTTTTCCCATAGTTATGTACATGAGTGTGTTATACAAAATTTCCAATTTCCAAGCTTTCTTTTAGTTAAGTTTGTGATCATATTCTGGTTCATAATATATTAGGTAAGTATTTGTGTCATTATCTGAAATCCCTTTTCAAACGACACTTAATCAATGTCATTTGCATTCTTTTTTCCATCACTAGCCCAGCCTTGCTTCCTAATGAATACAATTGAAACTCAAGCCTCTACCTTCTATCAAAATGATAAAGTTACACCCGTAAGAATGATGGAGTATTGAACTGAAAGGAAGCTGGGTTTTAAGAACTTTGTGGGACAGAATATCTATAATATCCCTCTACTTATTCTGGAAATTTATGTGAGAGACCAAAAACAAAAAATCTATCATTATTTTTAGACCATCTTTGGGATCCCCATTACATGATAGGGATCTACAATATTAACTGAAGCATCATTGATCTAACTGAAGGTAGGATTCTTCAAATCATTTTTAAGTTCTAGGGATGGATCTTTTATTCTTTTGCGGATGAGTCTCTTTGTACATAACTTTGAGAGTTTTCCAAGGGAGGATTTTATTGAGACTCCTTTTACTCTTTCACACAAAGCAGAAATCCAAATTCATTCAATTACAATTTATTTTATTCTGACACACTTTGGTACCCATATGGGATTCCAGAGTTACAGGCAGAGGCCTGACCTGTTGTGTCACAATGCCAACCCAAAATGCATACTATTTAAAAATGCATTCTCTTCAGTACATTTTATCCATGTCCTGGTTGAAGATTTATTTTCTACCACTTATCTCTACGAACTATGCTATTTGCAAGTACACAGTGACATTGTCTTCACTTGGGACTAAGGTATCTTTTTATGTATTAAGTCAGCTCCCAGTAATTTGTTTTTAACCCAAGAAAATCAAACTGTTAATATGTTCTAAATGTGAATGAAAGCTTAAGCATGAGAATCATAGAGAAGGCTTCCTCATAAGAAAAAAACAATGTACACAAGATTTATTCTTTGACTGAGGCAAAGCAATAATGGACAACATATACATAATGATTGTTCTTAGGATATTAGATCAGATGGGAAAAGACAGTAATCCCTCGGACAAACGAAACATAGCATGAACACAGTGATTTCTTACTGCATGAATACTGATTAACATATGCATGTGAGGAAACAACCTTAGGTTGAACAAATAACTAGCTAGAAGAATTATTTGGAAGAGTACTCATAGTTCACACAGTGTTTATAAAATACCTACTCTCGGCACCCATATGAATGTCTAGGTAAATTAATCAAAAGTTCAATAAATGGATTAAAATTAATATCAATAGCTTCTAATTCCTATTTTGAACAATCTCAGTAGATTTCAAAAATGGGAAAATATCAAATAAAATTTCAATTATTTTTCCTTTAACATAATATAGTAAATATGAAAAGACGTTCTTAGAAGCAGTCAGAGAAGTGTTAAAAATTTTATAATAGAGAAGTAATGTTTCCATGTTGATAAGCAAAGTGGTTTGGCAATATCAACATTTCCTGTTGCTGTGGATTCTTTCTGAGAGGAGGAGTGTGGTGGGGGCAAGAGGCATGGAGTCACCACACAGACACCAGGAGTCGGGTGAAAGCAGGCCAGAGGCGAGCAGCCTGCAGACTCATTTATTTCAGTTGGTACAGCAGCTTATATAGCTGAGGAAGCCAATCCAGTCAAGGGGCGGTTTATGCCCTAACCAATCACAGCCTGTTGCCAGGTAGGCTCCATTGCCAGATGGTTTCCCAGGTGGTTTCCCAGGGGGTTTCCAAAGCCATTCCTGAGTAATTGACACTCACTTGCCAGCGGCCATCTTGGCATAACCTTCTCATTCCACCACAATTTCCCACTGACACCTTATAGTATTTCATACTGTAATGTGAGATATTATGTTAAGTGATACCCCTAAGCAGATGGTTGCTGGCATATTATACTAATCAACATCAGACCATGCATAATAGAATTATTCATAAATTCATAAGGAAATAGGACAAATGGTGAAATTTATAAAACATATCACTATGGCTGGCAACTGTATCCACTCATATTAATAACTGGTCATCTGAAAAATGAAGAGGGCTAGCACATCTGTTGACAAGATTGATAAAAAACTGGGATGGATCACCATTGCATAAGTAGTCACTCAAAGAGTTAAAATCACAAAAAAATGTTGACTGTCACAAATGTAAATGAACAAAATGGCATTTATTCACTAACAGGAAATTTCAGTGGCTTTACACACATGCACAATGTTCAAACACATTATGATAATGCATTTTCAAAATTTTTTTATACAAGTTTTATGTATATCATATGTTCAGGTTTAAGAACATAGTGATAATTCCCACCTTTCCCTCCCCCCACTCATGCCTCAACCTTTTTTCTTCCTCCATCTCACACTTCCACTCTTAATATTTAAAAAGATCCACTTTCAATTTACTTAATGATCATAAAGTAAACCCTACACTATATAAAAGAGTTCAGCAAGTAGTATGAAGAAAAAAAAACACTGTTCCTCAACAGAAAAGTGCTGTAAACATTCATTATCACAAAATGTCCATTTCACTCCAACACATTACATATAAGTGCTCTATTAGTTACCTTGCATCAGGGAAAACATATGTTATCTTTATTTTTGGGACTCACTTACTTCACCAAGTATAATGATTTCCAGTTGTATCCACTTTGTTGCAAAGACAAGATTTCATTTTTTACAGCTGAGTAGTACTTCATAGTTATATACATCGTAATTTTTTATCCAGTCAATAGCTGTTGGACATCTGGTTTGATTCCATACTTTAGTCATTGTGGGAACGTGGGCATACAGATAATGCTTTAAGATGCTGATTTCCTTTGGTTTGGGTAAATTCCCAGGAGTAGAGTGGCTGGATCATACGTCAGGTCTATATTCACATTTCTGAGGTATATCCATACTGTCTTACACACTGGCTGTACCAGTTTACATTCCCAAAACAGTGGATTAGTGTAGCTTTTCCCACACATCCTCATCAGCACTTGTTTGCTGATTTCTGTATGAGAGGCATTCTAACTGGAGTGAGGTGAAATCTCATTGTGGTTTTGATTTGCATTTCCCCAATGGCTAGTGAGCCTGAGCATTTTTTCAAGTGTCTGTTGACCATTTGAATTTCCTCTCTTGAAAAATGCCTGTTCAAGTCTTTTGTTCATTTCTTAAAGGGGTTGCTTGTTTTCTTTTTGTTGAATTTCTTGAGCTCTGTATAGATTCTGGATATTAAAGATTCTACATATTAATGTTTTATCAGATGCATAATTTGCAAATATTTGCCCCCATTCTGCATTCATCGTCTCACTTAGTTGAGTGTTTCCAATTTTTTCAATTTTTATTTTGATTGCTGATGCTTCTGGGATCTTCTCCAAGAAGTCTTTGCCTGTGCACTGTCTTGAAGAATTTCCCCCATGTTCTCTAGTAATTTGATGGTAACAGGCCATAGATTTAAGTCTTTAATCCATTTTTTAAAGATGTATTTATTTATTTGAAAGTCAGAGTTACATAGAGAGAAGGAGAGGCAGAGAGAGACAGAGAGAGAGAGAGAGAGAGGGAGAGAGAGGGAGGTCTTCCATCCACTGGTTTACTCCCCAGTTGGCTAGAACGGCTGGAGCTGTGTTGATCTAAAGCCAGGAGCCAGGAGCTTCCTCCAGGTCTCTCATGCAGGTGCAAGGGCCCAAGGAGTTGGGCCCCCCTCTACTGCTTTCCCAGGCCACAGAAGAGAGCTGGGTTGGAAGTGGAATAGCTGGGACTCAAAATGGCACCCATATGGGATGCTGGCACTGCAGGTGGCAGCTCCACCCTCTACACTACAGCACCAGCCCCAGTAATTGATCCATTTTGAGTGAATTTTTGTGTAAAGTGTAAGGTAGGGGTTTATTTTCATACTTCTGCAGAAGGAGATCCAATTTTCTCAGCACTATTTGTTGAAGAGACTGTCCTTACTCTGGAAGTTGATTTTAGCTCCTTTGCCAAATATTAGTTGATTATAAGTATATGAATTAAATTCTGGAGCTTGTATTCTGTTCCATTGTCCTAGATGTCTGTTTTTGTTTTTGTTTTGTTTTTCCTGTATTTTTTGTTTTATTTATTTATTTTTTTGCCAGTATCAGGTTGTTTTGATTATAACTGCCCTGAAGTATGTCTTGAATTCTGGTATTATGATGCCTCTGGCTTTGTTTTGTTGTATAAATTACTTTAGCTATTTGGGGTCTTTTATGTCTCCATATGAATTTTGGATTCATTTTTCTAGATCTGAGAAGAATGTCATTGATATTTTTATTAGGATCAATATGAATATGTAAATTGCTTCCAGTACTATGTATATTTTGATGATATTGCTTCTTCCAAACCATGAAGATGGAAGATTTTTTCCATTTTTAAATATCTTCTTCTATTTCTTTCTCTATTTTTTTTATATTTTTTCTCTAATGTAATTTTCATTGCACAGATTTTTTACATCCTTGGTTAAATTCATTCCAAGGTATTTAATTCTTTTTGGAGCTATTGTGAATGGGAGTATGCCTCACCACAATCTCCTAGTCTATGGAGTTTCTGCTGAGAAATCAGCTGTGAGTCTAATTGGAGAGCCCTTGAAAGTAATCTGGCATTTCTCTCATGCACATGTTATAATCATATCTTTATGTTTCACTGTGGAAAGTTTGGCTACAATGTGTCTTGGTGAAGACCTTTTCTGTTCATGTCTATTAGCTGTTCTTGTGTTTCCTATACTTGTATGTACCTTTCTCTAAATTGGGGACATTTTCTATAATTATTCCACTAAATAAGCCTTGTAGTCCATTCTCTCTTTGTAGACCTTCAGGAACTCCTACAACGCATATGTTGGGTTGTCTGTTAGTATCCCATAAATCTCCAACATTTTAAGTTTTCTACTTTTTCCTCATTTTTTGTTGTTGCTGTTCTGACTGAAAGATTTCTTTTTATTTATTTATTTATTTATTGACAGGCAGAGTGGATAGTGAGAGAGACAGAGAGACAGAGAGACAGAGAGAAAGGTCTTCCTTTTTCTGTTGGTTCACCCCCCCAGTGGCTGCAGCGGTCAGCACACCGTGCTCATCTGAAGCCAGGAGCCAGGTGCTTCTCCTGGTCTCCCATGCAGGTGCAGGGACTTGGGCCATCCTCCACTGCACTCCCGGGCCATAGCAGAGAGCTGGACAGGACAGAATCCGGCACCCCAACCGGGACTAGAACCTGGTTTGCCAGCACTGCAGGCGGAGGATTAGCCTATTGAGCCGCGGCGCCAGCCCCGACTGAAGGATTTCTAAAGATTTGTATTCTAGTTTGAATATTTTTTCTTTTGTACCACTAAGTCTCTTGCTAAGGATTTCTATTACATTTTTATTTGAATTATTAAATTCTTCATTTCTACTATTTCATTTTCACTTGTCTTTAAGATCTCAATTTCTTGGGAAAAAATTTCATTTATGTCATGTATTGTTTTCTTTAATTCATGGATTTGCTTCTGATTGCCTTTGAGTAATCCTATGTTAATTTTTTGAATTCCATTTTTGGCATTTCATCAATCTCTTCATCCTCACATTCTAATATTGAAATGTATTCTCTTTTACAGGGAGGGGTCATAGTTTCTTCCTTATTCTTGTTTCTTACATTTCTGCACTTAATTTCAGGCATTTATAGAGTTACTTGTTGGTCTTTTCCTCTGATATCTTTTATCTTTGGACTATGCCTTGGTGGCTTAGTGGAATATCTGCACTTCCAGCAAATACCAAAAGGTGTGCACTGGGTGTGGCCAGGGAGTTCTGCTCAGTAGTCCATGGTGGAGTGAAAATCCAGAGCAACACCCAAGATGAGCATGATAGATCTCCTCTTGTTAACAGAAGGGGAGATGTTCACCTCTGTGTGATCACCCCTTCATCCTCTCCCCTCCAAGCTGAGCAGTGCCCAGTGTTAGCCCCTAGTGGGTTCAACACTTATTCGTGTCAACAAATGAACTGTATGAATGACCTGTGCAGTCTTCAGCCTGAGCACAGTTCCTACTGCAAAGACCCACCCTAGACAACCAATGCATTCATTTATTGACCAGGGGCCCAGCTACACCCTGTACTCTCTCGTGCAGCCACCGAGTCTCCTTTGTCTCTGCACACAAGGCTCCCACAGTTGCTGGGTGTACAGATTCAGCTCTGCCCTGACAGCCTGCCCAATCAGCAGATATGCAAATGTTCTCCAAGACAGCTCTGCCTAAGTAGCTGTGGTATGCTAGGAGGCTGGGTGCCTCACAGTCCTACATGGGTTCTCAGCCACCTGTCAATCCTCCCAGCCAGGCTCAAAGTCATTGGGGACTGCAGATTTTTCCCTCCACTAGAATCTTTGAATTCCAATGTATACAAGAACCACTGGCTGAATGTTGCCCTCTCCCTGCCACTGCCACCAGTACTGCTGAGAAGATGGCATCCTGTCTCAGCCAGTTTCTGTACCTGTGCACAACGGCTTATGCAACTGTCACCCAAGCCCGAAACAGTGCCTGCCCTTTCTCAGCCAGGCAGCAGACACCATTGTGGGAGAATTGGGTAGATAAATATGCCCCTTTTACTTTCACTGGGTCCACGGGTAACCATTAGTAACTGCTAGCCCATAGGGCTTCAGCATGGACTCATGCCACACTCTCTCTCTGGCTATATCACCACAGGTTTCTTCAGTCTGGTCTCACCTCCGTCTCCAAACTGCCACCCACTGTGGCTCTCAGCTGCTGCAGTCATGTGTTGTGTCTGTGTTCATGCTGTGTGTATGCACCTTCCATATAGGTCCACAGTGTTCTTCTTTTGTAGAATTTCTAGTGCCATTTTCTCTTTAATTCTCCCCTGAGAGTACACTTCCTCCACTTTTTATTTTCTTAAACTATTTATCCCTAGCCTAGAGCAATAAGTTGCTCCCTAATCTGCCATCTTGGAATCTCAAATAATACATTTTTGTAAAGCCAAATCTGCAACAACAGCAAAAAACAAACAAACAAACAAACAAAAACACAAAACAAAAAAAAAAACTATTTACAAAATAAATGAGAACTCTCTAAAAATCTTTCTACAATTTCTACCTCTAGTTCTGCAAATGATAGGAAGATGAAACACACACCAAAATTTGAAAATGCAATTTAAAATAGAGAAAACCAAAAGAGGTAAATAACTAAAAAAGAAAATTCAATATTTGAAAAGGTATATTACTGGGGTAGAGTATAGGCAATTTATGGAGGTAGTTCATGTGAGCTGGCCAGCTTTCACCATCATTAACTCTATTTTCAAATCTTCCTACCTAATGAATAGCTAATTTTTTTTTTTCTTTTAAAGAATGGCTCTCTTCATAGGCTATGTTTATACTCATTTGTTGCTTTTTAAAGATTTTATTTGTTTATATGAGAGGTAGAGTTACAGAGAGAGGGAGAGACAGAGAGAAAGGTTTTCCATCCTTTGGTTCAATTCCAAATTGCCACAACAGCTGGAGCTGCGCAGATCTGAAGCTGGGAACCAGGAGCTTCTTCCATGTCTCCCATGCAGGTGCACGGGCCCAAGCACTTGGGCTATCTTCTACTGCTTTCCTGGGTCATGGCAGAGAGCTGGATCAGAAGTGGAGCAGAAGAGACTAGAAGCAGCGCCCATATGGAATGCAGACACTACAGGTGGAGAATTAACCTACTGTGCCACAGCTCCAGCCCCTACACTCATTTTAAAGATAGCACTGTTCATTTAGAAGTTCTTCTATTATTCAGTGTACATACATGATCATTCCCTATTAAATTGTCCGACCTTTTTTGCCAAGCTGCTCTGCTGTTTTGGGTACATAGAATTTCACCCTGAATACACTCATAACCTGACCACAAATTTGGCAGGAAGAACACTAGTGATTGAAGAGCAACATACTTTCTTCCTTATCCTAACATGTACGTAATTATTTTCAACTAGTCAGTAACTTCAGTAGCTTCTTAAGGAAAATGCTGCATTAATTCCTCAAATGCTCTTGAAATTTTATCTCCTTGTAGTAATTTCTGATGATTCTTTTTATTTCTGTGGTGTTTGTTGCTACGTTTTCTTTTTCATCTCTGATTTTATTGATTTGGGTCTTTTCTTTTTTTAGTTAGTTGGGCCAATGGGGTGTCAATTTTGTTTATTTTTTCAAAAAACCAGCTCCTCGTTTGGCTGATTTTTTGGAATTTTTTTTTGGATTCAATCCTGTTGATTTCTTCTCTGATTTTAATTATTTCTCTTCTCCTACTAGATTTGGGTCTGGTTTGCTGTAGGTTTTCTAGATCCTTGAGGTGAATTGAAAGCTCATCTATTTGGTGCCTTTCCAATTTCTTGAAGTAGGCACCTATTGATATAAACTTTCCTCTTAACACTGCTTTTGCTGCGTCCCATAAGTTTTGGTATGTTGTGCTGTTATCCTCATTTACTTCCAGAAAGTTTTTGATTTCTCTTTTAATTTCTTCTATGACCCATTGTTCATTCAGGAGCATGTTGTTCAATCTATCAGAAATGGATAGATTCCTGGACACATGCAACCTACCTAAATTGAACCAGGAAGACATCGAAAACCTAAACAGACCCATAACTGAGATAGAAATTGAAACAGTAATAAAGGCCCTCCCAACAAAGAAAAGCCCAGGACCAGATGGATTCACTGCTGAATTCTACCAGACATTTAAAGAAGAACTAACTCCAATTCTTCTCAAACTATTCAGAAAAATCAAAAAATAGGGAGTCCTCCCAAATTCTTTCTATGAAGCCAGCATCACCTTAATTCCTAAGCTGGAAAAAGATGCAGCATAGAAAGAAAATTACAGACCAATATCCCTGATGAACATAGATGCAAAAATCCTCAATAAAATTCTCACCAATATAATGCAACAACACATCAGAAAGATCATCCACCCAGACCAAGTGGGATTTATCCCTGGTATGCAGGGATGGTTTAATGTGCGCAAAACAATCAATGTGACACACCACATTAACAGACTGCAGAAGAAAAACCATATGATTATCTCAATAGACGCCGAGAAAGCATTTGATAAAATACAACACCCGTTCATGTTGAAAACTCTAAGCAAACTGGGTTTGGAAGGAACATTCCTCAATACAATCAAAGCAATCTATGGAAAACCCACAGCCAACATCCTATTGAACGGGGAAAAGTTGGAAGCATTTCCACTGAGATCTGGTACCAGACAGGGATGCCCACTCTCACCACTGCTATTCAATATAATTCTGGAAGTTCTAGCCAGAGCCCTCAGGCAAGAAAAAGAAATTAAAGGGATAAAAATTGGGAAGGAAGAACTCAAACTATCCCTCTTTGCAGATGATATGATTCTTTATTTAGGGGACCCAAAGAACTCTACTAAGAGACTATTGGAACTCATAGAAGATTTTGGCAAAGTAGCAGGGTATAAAATCAATGCACAAAAATCAACAGCCTTTGTATACACAGACAATGCCATTGCTGAGGAAGAACTTCTAAGATCAATCCCATTCACAATAGCTACAAAAACAATCAAATACCTTGGAATAAACTTAACCAAGGACAGTAAAGATCTCTACGATGAAAATTACAAAACCTTAAAGAAAGAAATAGAAGAGGATACCAAGAAATGGAAAAATCTTCCATGCTCATGGATTGGAAGAATCAATATCATCCAAATGTCCATTCTCCCAAAAGCAATTTATAGATTCAATGCAATACCAATCAAGATACCGAAGACCTTCTTCTCAGATCTGGAAAAAAATGGTGGTGAAATTCATATGGAGACACAGGAGACCTCGAATAGCTAAAGCAATCTTGTACAACAAAAACAAAGCCGGAGGCATCACAATACCAGATTTCAGGACATACTACAGGGCAGTTGTTATCAAAACAGCATGGTACTGGTACAGAAACAGATGGATAGACCAATGGAACAGAATAGAAACGCCAGAAATCAATTCAAACATCTACAGCAAACTCATATTTGATCAAGGATCCAAAACCAATCCTTGGAGTAAGGACAGTCTATTCAATAAATGGTGCTGGGAAAATTGGATTTCCACATGCAGAATCATGAAGCAAGACCCCTACCTTTCACCTTACACAAAAATTCAATCAACATGGATTAAAGACTTAAATCTATGACCTGACACCATCAAATTATTGGAGAGCATTGGAAAAACCCTGCAAGATATAAGTACGGGCAATGACTTCTTGGAAAACACCCCAGAAGCACAGGCAGTCAAAACCAAAATTAACTATTGGGATTGCATCAAATTGAGAAGTTTCTGTACTGCAAAAGAAACAGTCAGGAAAGTGAAGAGGCAACCGAAGAATGGGAAAATATATTTGCAAACTATGCGACTGGTAAAGGGTTGATAACCAGAATCTACAAAGAAATCAAGAAACTCCACAAGATCAAAACAAACAACCCACTTAAGAGATGGGCCAAGGACCTCAATAACATTTTTCAAAAGAGGAAATCCAAATTGCCAACAGACACATGAAAAAAGGTTCAAGATCACTAGCCATCAGGGAAATGCAAATCAAAACCACAATGAGGTTGCACCTCACCCCAGTTAGAATGGCTCACATACAGAAATCTACCAACAATAGATGCTGGCGAGAATGTGGGGAAAAAGGGAGACTAACCCAGTGTTGGTGGGAATGCAAACTGGTCAAGCCACTATGGAAGTCAGTCTGGAGATTCCTCAGAAACCTGAAGATAACCCTACCATTCAACCCAGCCATCCCACTCCTTGGAGTTTACCCAAAGGAAATGAAATTGGCAAACAAACAAGCTGTCTGCACATTAATGTTTATTGCAGCTCAATTCACAATAGCTAAGACCTGGAACCAACCCAAATGCCCATCAACAGTAGACTGGATAAAGAGATTATGGGACATGTACTCTATAGAATACTATACAGCAGTCAAAAACAACAAAACCCAGTCATTTTCAACAAGATGGAGGAATTTGGAAAACATCATGCTGAGTGAATTAAGCCAGTCCCAAAAGGACAAATATCATATGTTCTCCCTGATCGGCGACAACTAACTGAGCACCAAAGGGGAAACGTGTTGAAGTGAAATGTACACTATGAGAAACAGTGACTTGATCAGCTCTTGTCCTGATGGTTGATGTAAATGTAATACTTTATCCATTTTAGTATTTTTTTTTTGTTCTAGTACCATTGGTTGAACTCTGTAATTAACACACAATTATTCTTAGGTGTTTAAATTTTAACTGAAAAGTGATCCCTGTTAGGAATTTGGAAAACATTATGTTGAGTGAAATAAGCCAATCCCAAAGGGACAAATACCACTTGTTCTCCTTGATAGGCGACAACTAACTGAGCACCAAAAAGGAAACCTGTTAAAGTGAAATGAACACTATGAGAAACGGTGACTTGATCAGCCCTCACCCTGACTGTTGATGAGCAGCTTAATATGTTATCCCTCTTAGTATTTTTGTTTGTTTGTTCTACTTAATACTTTTGGTTGAATACTGTAATCAATACACAGTTATTCTTACGTGTTGAAACTTAACTGAAAAATGATTGCTGTTAAATGTAAGAGTGGGAATAAGAGAGGGAAGAGATGTGCAATTCGGGACATGCTCAAGATGACTTACCTCAAACGGTAGAGTTAGAAACATACCAGGGGATTCCAATTCAATCCCATCAAGGTGGCATGTACCAATGCCATCTCACTAGTCCCAGTGATCAATTTCTGTTCACAATTGATCATAATGATAGGACTAAGAACCAAAGGGATCACATAAACAAGACTAGTGTCTGCAAATACTAGCTGATAGAATAAACAAGGGAGAGAATGGTCCAACATGGGAAGTGAGATACACAGCAGACCCATAGAATGGCGGATGTCCTAAACAGCACTCTAGCCTCAGAATTAGCCCTTAAGGCATGTGGATCCAGCTGAAATGCCCATGAGAGTATTTCAGGCATGGAAAGCCAAGACACTCTGGAAAAAAAAAATTAAATGAAAGATCTCCACGAGTGAGATCCCAGTGGAAAGAACGGCTCATCAAAGAAGGAGGTACCTTTCTCTGAAGGGAGGAGAGAACTTCCACTTTGACCATGGCCTTGTCTAAATATGATCAGAGTCGGTGAACTCAGGGGGCTTCCATAGCCTTGGCAGCTCATGACAAGAGCCTAGGGTGATTACTGAGGCCATAAACAAGAGTGTCAATTTGTTAAGTCAACAACAGGAGTCACTGTGCACTTACTTCTCATGTAGGATCTCTGTCCTTAGTGTGCTGTACATTGAGATTTAATGCTATAACGAGTACTCAAACAGTATATTTCACTTTGTGTTTCTATGGGGGTGCAAACTGTTGAAATCTTTACTTAATGTATACTAAACTGATCTTCCGTATATAAAGAGAATCGAAAATGAATCTTGAAGTGAATGGAAGGGGAGAGGGAGTGGGAAAGGGGAGGGTTGCGGGTGGGAGGGACGTTATGGGGGGGAAGCCATTGTAATCCATAAGCTGTACTTTGGAAATTTATATTCATTAAATAAAAGTTAAAAAAAATTTATCTCCTGGAAGAAAGACCAATGTAGGCAAATGACACCTTTTAAAACTGAAATTTCTCTGATTATAATCCAGAATTTCCATAAATGCACTCAGTTGAAAGAAAAAAAAAAAGACAAACATAATTAGTAATATTTAGAAATTCATTTCTAGACACGTTCTTGTACCTAATTCCAAATCTATCTTTACTGTTTGTAGATTTAATTGAAATCCATTTTCTTATGCAAAGTCCACTAATTCTTCAAATAAGTGTTTATAAGTTGCCCTGATAATTCTAGTTATTAAAATACAAATGAGCAGAAAATTTCTAGAATGTTCGGCTCTATTCGGAGCATGACTGATGTATATGAGTATTTGATTAAAAAAAAAGTGCAGATAGCTTTGAAAGTGTCATCAATAGCCAAAGTGTAACATATACTAGTTTTTCTATTAGATTTAGTGACATAGAATTCTCCAATAGTCAAGTCCGTGACCAAGAATAGTCCACCATTTTCTATACTTTGTAGCACTGGAGGAATTTCCATACTGCCAAGTATTTTTTGGTTCAGAACATTGTTGAACTTGTTGAATTTTCTCTTATTCTCTAATGTGGGGAGTTTTTTAAAGGCAAGAACATGGTTATTCAACACTAATTTGACAGCTGTCTTGCTCACAACAAAAAAGGCATTAATCCTTTATGTAATGTAGCTTTCTAACCCTGTAGGTGTATTTTTTTCCCAACGGGAATTTCAATTTTCATTTTTTCAGCATTTCACATTTTCATATTTAAGAGTTATAACTTTGGAAATTTTATGTCCACAGGTTTTAGACTTTAAGGTTTTTGATTTTGGGGCATTTAAAATTCATATGCTAGCATTTAATATTTGTCTTTTATGATTATGATTGGCCTTTATCATGTAATTTGGGATAAAACCACCTTTCACCCACCTAGTATAATCATTTCCTGAAGTCAGCATTGACACTGGTAGTCTTTTCTCACATATTGAAGGGGAGAAGAAGATTTACCTCCAATGTGAATCACACTAAGAGCACCATGACATTGAACTGGTGATTGTTTTTCAGTTGGTCATGAGTAAAAGGTAACCCTATCTCTCAATTAGCTTTGCATGGTTCTCTGAGAATTGTGATAGAGTAAATGTCTGCTCTATAAAATGAAGTCTTTTAGTTAGCAACCAGGTAGCAGTTTAAAAAGAAGCCTATCTTTTTCTCCTGGTTTGTTAATCAAAGATTATCTTGATCAGCAGGATACACATTAAAAGAAAATAAAAAAAAGAAGACAGAGAAGAGAAAATATAAATATAGAAGATGTAATCATAATAATAAAATAATTAAAATTAAAATGTATTCATTTAACAAAATTGTCATAATGCTATGTAATCAAAATATAGTTTATTTTAAAAAAGAAAGGATATTTAAAAGATCCACAACTCTACTTAATCTCCAGGAAAAAGAAAAAAACCCAGAGATATTTAGGGATGTGATATTGAGAAGATAATTCTAAAACAACATTATTTTCACCTGCATAGCTGAATATATAAAATATAAAAGGCGACAGCCCACCTGAGGGAGACTCTAGCCCTCTGTCTAAGCTGTAAGTGCTACCTGAAAAGTGAAGACATTAGCTAGCACCCTACAGAGCACATTCTGTAACAAATAGCTTGATACCCCTTTATCTTGTCACACAACACTGACACTCTTCACAATAATTTGAAAATATGCTTCTCCATTTTGTATACAGGCAAAGCTCCCACTAGTGTCTGTGTTAGGACAATGTCAAGTCTGCTGTGTGTTAAGCAGGAGAGCACTGGTCACCCA